>NC_065524.1:27511999-27554641 GCF_006386435.1 Epinephelus moara
GGAGAGACTGTGTGGATGTGTGTGGAGAGAGTGGGAGAGGGAGAGACTGTGGGTGTGGAGGGGGGACGGAGAAAGACAGTATGAGAGGGAGAGTTTGTGTGTATCTCTATTCATGGTTATTCATTTGTGTGTGAGATAAATAAATCTGGCTTTGAAAATTGGAAATGTATGGATTTTGATTTTATGTCATTTCGTGTTTGTGTGAGAGAGGGAGTGCGTTTGTAAGCACAGGGTGTAGTATGTGGCTCTTTGTACTACCACGGTAATTTTTGTGGCTCTTGGTCTCTGACTGGTTGGCCACCCCTGGAGTAGATGGAGCACCACGCTGTGATTAATTGGCATAAACATTATCACAGTAACATTTGTGTTTTTGTCCTCTGTTTGTTTCCTCATTAGAAAGCACTTAAGATGTGTACACTTCAGTCACAATCACAGAGGTCAGTGAAGTGCACTCCTCGCAGGGCTAAACAAAAATGATGTGCAGCGGCAGCGAACACCATCAGAATTTCAATCGATTGGATTTAATGCAAAGTCAATTAATATCATTCACAAGCCAACAGGGGTTAAAACCACAGGCTGAGGCACGCAAGAGTTTACGTAATCACAACAGGTCATCAGCTGACCTCTAATGATTTGTGCCTCAGTCATTATGCATATATGCACTTATTTAATGTCTCACACAAACACTGAGAGTGTGCACAGTTGCCAGAATTTCTGCCCAGCATGAAAATCAGTACCAGATTGCAGTGATTTTTATCTTCAGAGGTTTTTTTTTTTTTTTGCATTCCTGCTCTGAAAATGAAAATTCTGCTGCTCTCTTGCAAGCTGAACTCTAAATTGTGTAACAAAGCATCACTCAAAGCACCTGCTCGAACTTTTTTTTTATATTCATTTTTTTAAGCACCATGCTATTCACCTGCCAACCACATCAAAACGAAAAATCTCCATACAGGTGCGATAAAACAGATGATTAAGTGAGGGGGAAAAAAAAGTAACAACATATTGCCAGGTTGTGTCATTGCAAGTTGCATGGTGGCAAATCAACACAAGGGATTTTGTAGTCTTCATTGCTTTGCCATGTTTCATGTCTTAATTGTCAGAGCTCATACGGGGCTGATTGATGAATGTCTCCTCAGATGCACCTCTCACCAGCTGTGCCAATGTATAATTAATATCTAATATATCCATGCAAGTCATGTCACCAAGTGGAGCCTTTATTGCTTTTTCGATGATGTTACTTAAAGATCCCCTCTAGTGAAAATCAAGTTTAAAACCTTGTTAGAATGTCCGCATGGTAGTCTTTATATACTGTGAGGAGTGCCCTATGAAATTTGCTAGATTAGGTGTTTTCCATTTTAATTTTTCTGAATTCTGTGTTTAACGATTTAAGTACATTTTGTCACCAGAAAATGTGTCTAATCATGTGATGGATCTGTAAAATTTCAACAATTTACTTAAAATAATACTCAAAGTTTAGTTAATATTAATTAATGTGATGTAATACAATATTGCTTTTTTAATAAAAGAAAGTATTTTAATTCAGTTAGAAAACATCACATCCTTTTGTAAAATAAGTGTTTCACATCTGAGCATCATGCTGCTCTGCTTTTAGCTGCTTTGTTGAATTACTCAGTTTTTTTGGATGACTGAGGGTGAAACAATAATGTTCACTGTCATCCAAACGTCAGGATAATTTCCTTCACATTTTAGTGGGTAATGTGTTTTAAGTTCCTGTGAATATGATCTAAGTAACCTTATTTTCATTTGTGTATTTTTACTGTATTAACACCTTACTTTGAAAAGCAGATGTAGATATATGTGTATCCTGGGCAGTTTCAGTGCATTTACACTTTCATTTAACCTCTATTTTAACTCGGAAATACTCTTAGGTAGAGATCTCATTTACAATGTAGCCAGGTAAGACAATATAAAATAACAGCGCTTACATGCAGAAAAAACCCAAAGAGAAACTTGCATGAAAGTGGCAACAAGAATTAAAAAGCAATAAAACCACAAATAAAAATGTAAAATAAATAAATGAATAAATAAAAGCTTCAATGATGAATAAACTTGAATAGAACAGAAACATCAGAACATCAGACGCTGCCTCTCAACCACTCGAGAAGCACAGGGGGACAAGCCTAGATCCAGCTTGGCTGACTGAGTAAAAGACTGCGGTCAAGCTAACATTAGCCGTCACTTGCTTCTCCACAGTCAAACCAGCTTACATTAAAGTTGAAAACAGACACAGGCAGAGCAGGGCTTAGTCTCAGAGAGTAGAGCAGATGAGCCCTATTAGCTGGCTGACTGTTTTTTACTGACCCAACATAATGTCGTACACCAGGTGTGTGTAGAGGAGCTGAGCCCCGCCCTCGGGGAAACACCAACACAGAGAGCAGAAGCAGCATGCCTGTAAATGACAGCAAAACAAAGCAGCAAAATTTATTCATTTGATTTTGTTTGTTTTGTTCATTCGGCTATGGCGCTGTGAAAAAAAAATGCATATAAGGGTATAGTTTAATTTTAATACTAATTTATAAAACCCTCAAAATACACCATTGCAAAACTGCATATAACCTCTAAATTCAGTGTACTTCGCCTTTTCCGTACTATTTCCCTCCATACCTCACTATGGATTTTTTTTTTATTCTTATTGCTGTTGTTCTCTGTAAAGTGTTTTTGAGTATCCTGAAAAGCACTATATAAATACAATGTATTGTTATTATTATAAATTGCATCCACATTTGGCAAATTCCACAATATTACATGTTTTACAGCTGATTCGATTTTTACTGTCAAATTTCCTCGAGTCCATCTGTGTTTTCCGCAAAAGTCATAGCCCTACACAAGACATATCATGAGCGCAAAATAATAAAAATAATTATTATTATAGGCGCCTTTCAAAGCACTCAAGGGCACCTTACAAGACACACAGAAAAATAAACAAGCAGCAGTGTATCCATAGATCATACAGTCAAACAATTCTGAACGATACAATAATAAGTTAATAAAATAACTAGACAAAAGCCATAATTATAAAAATGAGGTATAAAAATCATCATTATAAAGTCATCATAAGTGCAGGTCACCATATGTATGTCTTCATTAACTCAGACCGAATATGCCGGCTTGAAAAGGTGTGTTTTCAGACAGGATTTAAAAGTGGAAAGGGAGTCAACATTGTGAACGTCTTGGGGGTGAGAGTCCTAAAGGCGAGGGGCAGAACGGCTGAAGGCTCTAGAACCAGTGGTAGTCAGGCGGGAAGATGGTGATGTGAGTTGAATTGCAGAAGAGGATCTAAGAGTATGGGAGAGTGTGTGTAGATATGAAGGAGTTCAGACAGGACGGAAGGGGCTTGATAATGAAGTGCCTTTAAGGTGAGAGGCAGAATCTTGAGGGGAGCCAGTGAAGCTGTTGGAGAACAGGAGTGATATGATCTATGAAGGGTGGCTGAGTTCTGGACCAAAAGGAGTTTATGTAGACACTTGAGAGGGAGACCAAAGAGGGCAGAATTGCAAAAGTCAACACCATGACTGAGCTTTTCTGCTTTCAAATTGAAAACATAGATTCTGAGGGTTTCATACGTCACATACCTGAGGAACCAATCCTGTACAGTTGCAAAACAAGGGGTATCAGAGTGAAGGCCAGGTGTAGCAAAGTATCAGTGTTCTGCAAGCTAAGTTTCACTTTTTCTTTCCCTTCAGCTTGTCAGAGCTGGTGATCTGGAACAAGGTTTATCAAACATGAGCAACACATCATCAGCTGTTTGATGTTTGACGTTATGTTTCTGATGTTGTAGAGAGTGATGAGCAGAGTGGCAGGAGAGCAGGTTCGCTCGAGCTGCAGGCGAGCGGCAGAGGGTGGGTGGAGATGGTGGCTGGGACTAATTTACATTTTTATAGATGAGCCCATACTAAATGAGACAGAGGTGTAGAGTTACATCTGAGCCATTTTAAGGCATTAAAGGATTTTTTTTTTCATGAAACCAAACTTCTGAATATATCACAGTTTGATGAAAAGAGATGAGTTTTTAAGGGTTTAATCAGTGCTGAGAGAGGAACTTTAAACTCATTTTTGCTTCCTCCTGAGAATTATATTTTACCTTTTCATAACTGGAATCATTTCCACTCTTGCTGGTTAGTGTCTGATTGATTTAGTAATAGTCAATATTCATAAAAGCTTATCTGAAGGCACTCTGACAAAATGCTTTCTGTTACATGTTACTGAATGCCGTTTCGAAAGGATGTCAGAACAGGTGACAAATTAAAGTCCCCTCTCCCTCCCAGTGTTGACACATCCAGTTCCACTTAGTTTAATCCAAGCACATAAATCAGTAAACCTTTTTTCTCTAAATAATTGCTGTTTGTATATCAGGAAATACTCCTCCTGGTGTTACACCATCAAAGACTCAGAGGGGAGACTGTCATGCCTCTGAAACTAGTACACACAATGCTCTTATCAGATGCTCATCAGTAAACTCTGTGATTTACTTTCTTTCATTTGCCGCCACTTCTGTTCCAACTGTATGTCTGACGCTGTACATTTGTTATCTATAATGACCTGCAGGAGCACAGAGCTAGGGTCATTTTAGTTTTTGCAGCAGGGGAGACTGTATCAATGTCTCACTGGACAAACTGATGATCAGAAGTCCTCACAGTGTAAAAAAACAACAACAGTCCTTTATCTTGCTGACAGTGCTCTGTGCAATCCTGTCATTCTGAAGAGAATACAGTATGTGCTGATCTAATTGATTCTGCTGCAAATAGGAGGCACCCCCTCTGGGCACCCTCTGCCTGACACCTTTCTAAATGCGAATTGCCACAGTACTTCACAGGTATTGCATATAAAACATTGATTTAACACCACAGCTGCTGCATATATTTGCCGGTGATTGGGAATTCGGAGGCGCGTCTGAGGTGGAGAGTGTAAGCTTTCAACCTTTCCTCAGACAGAGCACATTCTTAGTAATCTTCTGTCATATCAGTGCACACTGAGGTGCAGTGTGGCCGAGTGTGGCCTACACGGTGGGCAGAGAAACCTGTGTGTGTTTGCCATGGGAAATTACTGTGTACCTGTGGACTCTGGACAGTGACACTGCTGCTTAAAGGGATAGTGCACCCAAAAATGAAAATTCAGCCATTATCTACTCACCCATATGCTGATGGAGGCTCAGGTGAAGTTTTAGAGTCCTCACAACACTTGTGGAGATCCCAGGATATTCTGTGGTTTCAATTATGTGTTTTTGGACATTTGAATCTGGGGCGCCGTAAGCCTCCATTAGGTGGAGTTGTGTTGCTACCCCCTCTCCCCTTGGATCTCTGCAAGTGTTGTTAGGACTCTAAAACTTCACTGGAGCCTCCATTGGCATATTGGTGATTAGACAATGGCTGAATTTTCATTTTTGGGTGCACTATCCCTTTAATAAGTGTGCAAATCATATTATTCATACAGATACATGACTACTACAAATTCCCACATTATTTATCTCAGTTCCAGCAAGAGAATGAGGCTTTTATTTGAAGTAAGTTTTTTATTAAGTCCTGCTTCCACCACGGTACAGTTCAGTTTGGTATGATTTTTACGGTTTCCACTGTGAAAAGTTGTGGATGGTCCCAATGGAACCGTTCCGTACCGTCCCCATTCTTGGTCCCCCCTCTGTTGGGGTACCTAGCACACAGATCTGGTACTAAAAGGTGGAGCTGTGAACACTGCAGTCTGTTGATTGGTCAGTAGAGGACGGTCACTGTGCTCAGGGCTGAGTTGTGACTGGTTTTGAGGCTCATGTAACCACTGTTCATACTGTGGAAAGTTTTATTAGTAAACTGTAACTATAAAATGAAAGGATGTTCTGCTGCCTCTTGCAAAAAAACCCCAACTTCAATCCACTGGGCCGACTGCCGGCGACTTTTAAGGTGGAACGTTAACTTGTAATGTTACTCAATGCATGAGTTGACGACATGAACCAGTCAACACACCTTGAATTTCACTGCAACAACTTTGACCATCACTTTAGTTTTTATATGATATACACTTTTAGTAATGAGTGGATCTTCAAGTGTTTAGGTATATTAATTTGACCGGATTATGTGAATGGCATATATTCTAATCCTTACTTGAAGGAGAAAAAAAAAGTGCTGTGGAGCGTCTTGCCTGTGGGCTCCGACAACACTAAACCCCTGAGTTTGCCTGAGAAGGACTAAATCCCGCTATTTTTAAATATTCAGTGGAGAAAGACTCTCATTGCAGCCTGTTTTATTTTGTTCTGAATATGTTGGCATGCAGCCTCGTTCTGTGGACGATAAACGAGGTGCAGACTTCCCTCTGTGTCACAGGTGATGAGGAAATACAGTGCTGGACGGAGCAGTGAGTGACAACAACCCCGCCCACATTTAAGAGTACTGTTTGCAGTGGAAACACTAGGGTCTAGGTACCATGTCTGAAGGGTTACTTTTGGTCCCAAAGGTACCATACTGAAAGTGTTTGGTGGAAATGGGAACTAAGGGATTTATTTCTGATTCCTCCTGTTTCAACTGTATTTTATCCTATTTAAGTATGAAAGCCCAGAAACACCAAACCGACATCAAAGTGCTAGTGGAGATAAAGGCCAACTGCATAGTTGCTGCATGTTGCCTGCGTCTTGGCCAAAGTGTTGACCCTGAGCACACCACAAAGACTACAGTAGCAGTCGGTGGTAGTCTGTATTTGTCATTCATAAAAGGAAACTGGAAGACTGAGAGGACGGATTCAAGATGCTAGTTAGCCAGTTAGCGCATTAAAAACAAAACCGGATGTTGAAAGAACATGATATTTACTGTACGCCAGGCAACAATAGCACAAGCAATTACAAACCAATTCTGCTAAAGAGCTTAGTAACTAAAGACATAGTATAACCTAAAACATCTTGACTTTAGATGTTTGTTTGGTGCCCTCCTTTCCATTCCTCCTCTCCTGCACTAAGCTGAACTGCCAGTCAGAGTGATTTCATTCACCAAGGGACTCTGGCTTCTCCAATGTCAATTCAACATGCTGAATCAGCCAAAAAAATAAAACAAGACAAAGGCCAACAAGAGCTGGCTAGTGCCATTGGTGCAGGACAAACTCCAAAAACTAGGGCTACAGACGCTTACCGATGGCCCGATATTGACAAACGGCTTGTTGTGTCAGGGTTGTCATGTCTTAGCTTTTCCCATTTTTTAGTTTATGTTGTCACAAACTCAAAATGTTAACCTGTTAACTTGATACATTTAGCATAATGCAGATTTCCATAGAACTAACTGCATAAGTCTAACAACTAAAGCTGCACTGAGTCGATCAGAAAAAGGGTGCCCCAGGAAATCAACACAGGAGTAGTTCAAGAAGATGTCATCTGATTCTCTTCCATGTTTTTAATGTGCTATTTATAACAAAATCAGATACTTCTATATTGTGTTTTGTAAACAGAGCAGAGTAAATAAGTTGTGAGGCTCTAACTGTTGGCTTTCAATATTTATCCAGGGCTTTTCACCTGTGTTATTGATTACACAATCTATATAGAACATCTGAGAAGCATGGTAATACAGCTCTAGATTTGGAAGCTTAAGACCTCCTTTGGTTCTTTCATTTTGCAAAAATGTATTAGGAGTGCAACTTAGTATACCTAGGAACACAGGGCTTTGGAATAATCAGTCAATAAAATTTCAAAATGTGGAGCTTAACTGGGTCCCTTGGAGGGTAAAGGGATTAAATATTTATCAGATATAATCATGCATAAGAGGGTACAATCATTTACTGAACTTAAAAATAAATTTACATTGACAAACCAAGAATGTTTTAGATATTTACAGCTAAAAAATTGGATTACTGAAAATTTTACTTTACACTATGATCCGGTACCCGGACCTCGGACCTAAGACGATTTCATCTGAAAAGACACTATGTTTGCTGGCTGTGGCTCAAGAGGTAGAGTGGGTTGACAGCTGTTTGATCCTCTCGCACCTCCAGTCCACGTGTCGAAGTTCCCTTGAGCAAGATACTGAGCCCCACAGTGCTTCTGGTGGCTGTTCCATCGGCGTGTGAGTGTGTTAAAGCTGTGTTAGTAGCCTCAGCCACCAGTGTGGGACTGTGTGTGAATGGGTGAATGTGACTCGTAGTGTAAAAAGCGCTTTGAGTGGTCAGAATACTAGAAAGGCGCTATACAGGTACATGCAAGCACACATCTCTGGTACATTACTTTGTAACTTGAATGCTGTATTTCTACTGTTTACCTTGTAATCGTAGTGAACTTTCCAGTTGTAAAAACATGTCAATTTTCCTGATCAGTAAAGCTTTACACACATCAATCTGGTACACAAACAGATGTCTGAACTGTACCATAAACAACACAGTGAACAGCAAGTTAAATCCTCCCATAATTAGCGACAGACCTCTGTTTGTGCTGCCCACCTTATACTGACCTTTCTTTGAGACCGTACACAGCACATGTTGATTAACACATGTTCCAGCACTTCTGCGGACCCTTGAAATGATGGATATTTTCCTGAGGGATAAGTTCTTCAATCAGCAAGATGGCTGCTGAAAACATAAAACATCTGAGGAATTTTTCCATATCTTTGATGCTGCAACAAAAGCAGTTCAGGATACTTGGTTTTGTGTTGAGGACTGTTGTGCACTGCAGTGTAAATTCAGCACTATTGTGACTGGTTCATTATACAGACAAATGAAGATCAGCCTCTCTGTAAACACTACCTATTAAGTGATAACGAGAAACTAGGGGGATGCATTATACCAGGATATCAGCAGCCGTGGCTGTCTTTTTCTGTCTTGCTCGGTCAATTGTCTTGAATTTTCTTTGTTTCAAGTCTCGAAATAGTATTTTGTCTCATTGTTTTAGATCTGCACTTTCATCATATTAAGAAAAGTTACCAACATCAACCTTTCAGTGATCAAAACTTGTGAGAAATCTCTCTTAAAGTCTTAAGGGAATGGAAGGGGGGATGATTATAATTTCTGAAAGGCAGCTTTTCTGTTATCTGTGCCCCCACATCTGTTTCCATAATTGTATTTTATCTTTTGTCTTTCACTGAGAAGATACTCCTACTCCTTAAAAGCAGCATTTAACATCATTTATTTATTTATTTCTGTCGTAGTTGTACTATTTAGGCAGCATCCATCTTAGTTTTATAACAAAGGATACTAAAGAGTACAACTATAAAATGCACTTTAAAAAAAAAAAAAAAAAAAAAATGTAGCATTGCAGGCATGCACAGTGTCAGCTTTGTGTTTGCTTTGTGTTTGTTACCTTAAAAGTTTAACCAGGCGTGTTGTATCGACCATACTGTACTCAGCACTGCTAGCAGCTATACAGATACTGTGTGCATAGTTAAGGAACAAAAACAGACAAACACATCTAGTGAAAAATAACCATATTTGAAGCTGCAATTAAAATGTTTTTGCACTGGAAAAAATGCAATAATTACAGAACCATGTTAATGAAAGCGTTTTTAAAAAAAGATTTGTAGAAACACAGATAAAAAAGAAGAGAAAATGGGAAAGAAGGCTGAGTGTTGCCATGGTGATGCTTGGCAGTCAATAGAGAGCTTGTGTGTGCTTTTTTCCTCTCCCCCCTTTCCTTTTGAAAGCTGATTGAGTTGACCGGTGGGTAGCGGAGCAGAATGCTACAGACAGCCTATCCATTCCCCTGATTAGTCCTCCACGCTGTTCCATTTTTCATTCATTTTAATCATTAATGCTACAGTCACCATGCTCGCGTGTGTCAGAGAGAGCTGTCAGGGACAATCCTTTAAAGGTCTTTTAGTATGTTACCGTGGAGAAACATCAGAAATATTACATATTTCCATATAGGCCTAAATCATCTCTGGCACCAGCTTTGTTGCAGTGGAGGAGGTGACAGTGGTGACGGGAACTGTGAAAAAGTTTGCTATAAACGATCAAATCTGGAAAATAAATATTCAGATATGATATAAAAGAAACCTAAAAGTGTGATAAGTGGATTTCTTGATCCACAGATAAATAACAGGTAATAAATTGGAATAAATTCATCATTTTGTAAGTAAAAACTCCAAAAGCATCTCAGATATGAAATTTGCTGCTTTGCCTTATCATATGTGATTGTAAACTGAATATCTTTGGGCTTTGTTGACTGTTGAGTGTTTTTTTGAAGTCTTCCCCTTTGCATCTGATAAATAATTTGAGTTAAGACTACAGTTGGTAACTTATAAAAGTAACTTTTTGTCATATGACGTTCCTCCTACTCCTCGTTATGCCTCTGATGGCATCTGCTAGAACCTACTGCAGCTTTTGGAAAACAATCAGTCAGAGCAGAGGACTCTTTAATGTCACTCATGTCAATCACTGCTCATGAACTGCAGTCAAACTGCCAAACTAGCCAGCACTTATCAAATATTAATTAAGTTTCTGTCAGTGCTTTGCCTATTTCTTGCCTCAGATGTTTTCAGAAACACCTAGTGCACGGTCGCGCTGTAAAAAAAGGATGTTTGCTCTGGCCGGTGGGCAGTGCCCGTTTTGGCTAGACTGCTTTTAACGCACAGCTCTATTGGAACCCTCATTCTCAGTCTGCAAAGGTAATGTAAAGCCCAGTTCAGACCAAAGAATCGTCACAAGACAAGTTCAAACATTTACACCAATTTACACCAATGCAACCAGATGAGATGGTGTATCATCTCTATGCAACAACTCTCTTTACTTCTTTTCTGATTTGCAGCTTTTCAGGCTTATTTTGTGGCTGAATATAATTTGTAGCTTCTGAAATATGAATGAGGATAGTGACTGTGAGATACTGGCTACAGCTGCATTTGTAGGAGTGATGAAACGGAGAAAAACATAAAACGAGCGTCAGATGGACTGTATTCATTATAAATACGCCACAGTGATATAAATAAGCAGTGCCAATTAGTCAGTCTGTGTGTGTGTGTGTGTGTGTGTGTGTGTGTTAGGGGGCATAAACACATACAGGGAGCAGCAGCAGTGACCCACCATCCAACACCGGCACACGTGAGGATAGAAACAGAGGGATCAGTGGGGACAGAGCACCTGGCACGGCAAGCAAATGCACCGTCTGCTGTCATTTTAACTTGACCAGTGGACTTCACTACAAGCTGATTGGCTGTAGAAACAGGCAACGTGCCTTACATTCTAAAGCCAGCTGCCGGTGATTTAACCAGCTGAGTTGCAGGTGACACCATCAGCTGGCTTGAATTGAGCTCAGACAGCCAGTTCACACCACTGCAACTTTTCTCTGCAACGTTCTAAAAAGGTTTCATCTCATCGCGCAACATTGGTCTGAACTGGGCTTAAGTCAGCTTAGCCTTAAAGTCACGGTCAGGTCAGCAGCAGGCTTTAAAAGAGGTTGCGAGGTCAGGCTGCTCTGTGGTCTCCCAACTCTGACGGAGGGAGCACAGCTGCCCAGATAAGGGGCGTTGGCTGGGTCTGTTGCTATAGCACCTAAGGTTAGAGGAAGAAGCGTTGCCCTCACTGTTTGGGTTAAGCACAAGGTTTAGACAAAGACATCCTCAGAATCTTCTTGATTGAGCCTTCATAAATACTGTGTGTAATCCATTACATTCTTCTGCAGTCTTCTTCTACAATCAGCTCTGGCAATATATCATTATCAGTCACAAACTTCCTCATTTTACAGCTAAACAGTACACACAAATTTGTTTCTGGAAACATCTGGGGCAAGAATGACTCAGTGCAGTAATGTAATCTTGATTCATATTTGATCAGTGTTGCCTAGTTTGACTGAAAATCACAAGCAATGATTGACATTACTGACAGCTGCTTTAGAGGCTCCTCGGCTCTGATTTGTGGTTTGTGTTCTCATTTGGTGGATTTCATTAGAAGCACTTCAAGGAGGCAGAGGAGCATGTTGTTTTTTTTCCCCACAGATTATTTGTCTCATGGCCTCCTGTTTGAATGTAGTGACAGTTTTAGCAAATATGACAGAAAGTTATTATTTTGAAAAAGTTACCCACTACAGCTTTAATTAAGACAATAATTAAAATCATACCGAAAGTAATTGTTAGTTTGCTACCCTACACAGGAAATGGGCTGACAACACAAACAATACAGTTCGAGCTGAAGTGATTAATACATGGATGCGTTTGATTAATGGATTAGTCAGTCAGATTAGTTTTCAACAGAAAATGAAGTGACAGTAATTTTGAGCAGCAATAAATTAATTCAACTCATTTATCAAGCACAAAATGTTCTTTTTTTAGTTGACGAATATGAGGATTTGCAGATTTTCTGTTTAAATATCATTGTAAGCAAATAAAGTGGTGTTTTTGAATGTTTTGAAAAACAAACAAATCAAAGACATCATCTAAGTTGCTCTAAGTAAACTCTGAAGGGCAATTTTAACAAATTTCTGATGGCACCAGGACTCCCGCTGTTCCTTAAAAGTCTTAAAGGGAGTGGAGTTCATTAATCTTAAAATAAGGCCTTAGTTTCGATTGACTTGTCTTCAGTTTTTTAAGTCTTAAAAATGGGAAGATATGGGAAGTAAGATTTCTTTTCTGATGTTACATTGTAAAATCTGAAAATAATTGGTAACCTCTGTATTCTTTTTTCCAATAATTTACAGACCACCTCTCACATTAACCCCCAGATCAGGGTAGTGGAACCAACAACACCTATGTTTTGTCTCTGGCTGGGATGCTTAGAGCAGAGGATCCACTGTCTGCCATTGAGCTGCACTGCAGTGCCAGTTGGCTATTTAATTAAGATTTCATGGCATGGATGAAACCAATTCAAGGCAATGCATACAAGGCTTGTATTTTTATGCAAAAGGTTTTTCAAACTCGGCACGATGGGAAGCAAGGCCACATGAAGAGTGAGACAGAGTGAGAATCATGTTTTTTCCTTCAATTTTGGTGAGGAATTGGTGTTGAATTTAGTTTTGAGTGGCATTAAAAAAGTCTTAAAAGTTTAGAATTGAAAGAAGTTTAAAAATAGTTTATGATTGATTGAGTAACTGGATAGTTTAAAAAATAGTTGATATATTTATTAATAATAAAAATGATTATTCTGCCCTAACTGCAGTATGAAACAATTACCCGTTGGTGTCATGGAGTTATTTAGTTTAAAAGAATCACACACTCTAAGAACAATTTCACAAACCCAGTGTGTCTTCACAACAATGATGAAATCATTGGCAAACAAGAAGCATAACCCATTTGACATGATGTGTGTACCCAATTAATATCCAACATGGTTCAGGGCAGGAGCTAATCCAAAGCTAAGCTATTACTTTAAGTCACCATAGCCTATGTAAATGAAAACCTAATAATACGCCATGGTGTATTTAATGGAATTTGAAATGGTAAATGTAATCACAGTTGATATACATAGCTGTGATTGTGCTCTCCCTTCATGATCATTTAACATCTACAGTACACACGTTCGGTGACCTCCAATATGAAAGAAATGAGAAGAAAGAGTCTTATCTCATGACTCCATATGACTTCAGACGAGTAGTTACCCAGTGTTCAAACAGTGTCAGAGCAAAGCTATTCTGATAAACTGAGATTGGTGGTGTACTAAGTAAATGTCAGTGGGTTACTGGAAGTAATTGTGAACCAAGAGAGGAATGTGGGATTTGTTTGGCACCAGCGCCATACTCCGTACTCGAGATGGTTTTTGTTCTCTAGAAATCCAACCGAAGTCAGTAGCAGTAAGAGTAGACCCATAATAGAGCTGAACCTGAAGAACAATGCGGAGGATATTGGAAGTACTATACAGCCATTACGTAAGTCTAGCACTCCTAAATACCTGAGAGCAGAGCACGGCAATCATCCAGAGGAGGATGGTAGAGTGGAAGACAGGCAGATATTCAACAACAGATCACAAACATGAAGAAATGGAAAGAACAAGTGCCTGAAAGGTTTCACACGTTCTTGAGGAAAACTGTAAAATCTGGTTGATGGATGTATGCCAAGAGATGCTTAAAGTTTATACTGAGGTATCTTTCTCTTTCATCCCTCAGGTTTTGTACATCCATAGTTTGTTAGTGGTTGTATATGGCCTGAGGGATGTAAGGGAAATATACTCCAATCAATATGTTGGGCTACTGTGGGTCAAGTTGCAAGCAGCATGGCTCCAGGGATGGTAAGGTTGGTCTGTCAGTGCATTGGTTGGTTGGGTAGTCCGATACTTTGGTCCAGGCTGAAATACACCTATCTTGTACAGATATCCACAGACCTGAGAGGATGAATTGCAGTAACGTTGGTGATAACTTGACGTTTCCTCTAGCACCAACACAAGGTTGACATTTGTGGTTTTGAGTGAAATGTCTCAACAACTACTGGATGGATTGTCATCAGATTTGGTTTATAAGATTCATGCCCCCCTCAGGATAAATTGTACCAACTTTATTGATCCCTTCACTTTCCATATTGTGCCCTTATAAGGTCATGCTTTTAAGGTCCAGAAAAACAGATCTGGATCAATATACAGTATCAATTCAACAATCAATGATCCAGTATCATCAGTGCAAAGTGAAAACACTGATACACATGATCATCTTTAACATACACCTTTATATACCTTTATATTCCCATGGCACGTCAGGATCATCATTTCTGCCAAAGCACACCTGCCTCTCAAACATTCAAACAGTGCCAGTGGCCTAGGGTCAGGCAGATAACGGCAAGCAGCTAATAATGATAATAATGACTTTATTAAGGACACAGAAAGGTCCATGGTGTACCACATAAAAACAGACCATCCTCTGTGTACAAAAATATGATATAAATAATACAGTATTTATATAAAAAAGACAAGAAATACCCAACACTACATTATGCAAGTTCATGCTGGAGAGCCAGTGGTCCCTCAGTTGATGAAAACCTGGCAGAGCTCAGCTCAGGGTCAGCCAAGGCCTGGATAATACCATTTTCTGAGACAGAGAGCCTGCACATATATTGATATGTAAGATTTTGCATTAAGGCAGGGCAGGTGGGCACACTGACATTTAAAAACATCTGGCTGGCACTGCACCATTGTGGATGTTTAAAGGATAACTTCGGTATTTTTCAGCCTGGGCCCTATTTCCCCATGTGTATGTGTGTGTATGATTCATAGGTACAACTCGTTCTAAAATTGGTTCAGTAATGAGGGAGGCGGATGCAGCCGGGAGCCGCAAAACGAGCTACAATGGTAACGGGGGCAAATGCGTCCCGTATAAATTTGCGCATTAAAAGTGTTTTTTTTTTCGCCACTGACCGGTTCAGATCACCAGTGCTATCTCTGTAAATAGCATAGTAAGCGTTTCCCTTACCTCTGGGCTGTGACGTCATCTCGCGAGAGCTTTGCTCTACTGTGTCTGTAGCTCTCTCTACTCGTGGGACAGCCGTTTTCTTGAGGAAGAGGTGTTTCGGGATTGGATGTCTTCTCTTCTTTGGCTGGCAGTAGTCATCTTGGGAGAAGTGAGCACTGCAGACCCGATGGTCTGCAAGGCGCAGTGTCTGGACAGGAGTGTTAGCATCCATTTGTAGCACAACTAGCCACAACTTCAGCATCTCGCCGTCCGACAAAGGCAGCCTATGAAAGCTGTACGGGGTGATGCGCAACATCCTGTTCTTGCAATTCAGATAAGCACAAACACGAACCATTGTTTTCAATTGATGCAGTAAAACTCTCAGCTGTACTCCGGGACAACCAGTGCCACTCTGAGCAGCGCTCAGCATGGCTCCTCTGTTTTCTTCCGGCAACAAGCAAAGCTGTCGCGAGATGATGTCACAGCCCAGACAAAGTGAAGGGTAAGGGAAACGCTTACTATGCTATTTACAGAGATAGCATTGGCGTTCTGAACCAGTCAGTGGCGAAAAAAAGCACTTTTAATGCGCAAATTAAACGGGACGCATTTGCCCCCGTTACTGTTTTAGCTCGTTTCGCGGCTCCCGGCTGCATCCGCCTCCCTCAATACTGAACCAATTTTAGAACGAGTTGTACCTATGAATCATACGCACACATACACATGGGGAAATAGGGCCCAGGTTAAAAAATACCGAAGTTATCTTTTAAGAAGCAGTCTGATCCGGTCATTTTAGGCCACCTGAAGTCTTTGCATGTTGCTCTTCCTGTAGGAGCACCACAACGGGGCAGTATATTGTGGGGCATCTTCACATTAATTTAACACATGCTGAATTTGCGAGAAAGCATATAAGCTTGCTCATACAACTTGCAGCACTATCTGCTGGTATCTTTATCATCAGATTAATCATTTACAATATAATGGTTGAGAAATTTAATCTCATTACACACTTAAAGAGCAACACCAGATAAGAAGAATTCAGAAAACACTAATTTTCAGTAATGTTGCTCTTATTTACATTATATTTAATGTCAAAACCAGCACCATTGTTAGAGGAAATCTTTAGCAGCTGTTGTAGGCCGGCACTATATGGGCAGAAAACTACCAAATCATCTGCATACATAAGATGATTTATTAAAATATTGCCGACCACACACCCTGTATGACATGCATTTAACTGTTGGGACAAGTCATCTATGTAGACATTAAAAAGAAAAGGAGACAAAATGCTGCCCTGTGGAACTCCACTACTCACATAAAATGGTTCGGATACAGAGCACCTCCATCTAACCTGCACTGACTGATGAGCATACCACAAGAACTCTTATTATCCATTTAGGGACCCCTCTGTGATACAATTAATGGAATAAGTGATTATTCTATTAACGGTTATATTGATCTAAAATTTCCTTTTAAGCAAAAATACACGTCAGTGCCATGTTTCCATTTGAAACCAAACTGGTTGTCAGTTGTAGTGAGGAGGATTCTTTCCAGCTCTTTAGATAAAATGCTTGCTAAGGCTATAGGCGTATAATTTTCCATGCTATTTATTTTGCCAGCTTTGGCCTTAATAACAGGCACTAATAAAACAGACAGGATGGAGTCAGGCAGGGTTCCATCAACTAAAAGGCCAGTCAAACACATAGCAAGAAAAGGAAGAAAATGACCATGGGGATATTTACTGATATTGTCTCATATTGATCGCAGGCCCCTGAAGTGAATCAAGTCGAAATTGTATTGTGATATCAGCAAATATCATGTTGTTGTCCAGAGAATTGATATAATATTGTATTGAGATAAAACTTGTCCTTTACACCCCTTCTATTTTCTCTAAATAACTATATCATGATATAAAATTGCATATTCTGTGAAGGAATATTTTAGCACTTAAAGAAGTATTTCCCTTCTGGGAGGATGGCCTTTTAATTAAACTAGGTTGTCTATGCCGTAGCAAGACGCAAATACTTTTTAAATAGGTGCTACAGAACCAGGGATAATAGAGAGAGGAAACCTGCAACTACCAGAATGCACTGTGCCGCACCAGACCAGTAAACGCTTCCACAGGTGGGTGACGTAATGTGTTGTATATCTGTTTCAAGCAATAGCGGCTGTAAGCTAAAACTTAAACTGTAAGCTAAAATATGTTTCTGAAAAATGTTTGAGGTGATAAATAATCAACTCAGTGACAGAATCTTGGTTTATATTTGATCAGCACTGCCTAGTTCACCGTTTGATGCCTTTTTTTTTTTCGACCTCCGTTTTCACTGTGCAGGAAACAGTATGGCGCCCACTTCCTGTTCACAAATTCTCGCTATTACAGCTAAACAGGGCACTAAAATATGTTTCTAAAAACATTTTAGGCAAGAAATAGGCAATACAATAACATAATCTTGATATATTTGATCAGCACTGCATATTTTTATCATTTGAATGGATTTTGGTCCAAGTTTGAGAGAGAGAAAGAGGCGGGTCTGTCTCTTGATGACTTGCTTCTATACTCTTGGTGTCTGTGGTGTTGACATGGGCAGTGTGCAATATAAAAATGTGGAAGTACAGCCTGTGGTTTGAGCAACAGCCTGAGAGCATGTGAAACTAAGGTGGAGTTTTGCCAGGGGGTGAGGAGAGAGCACATCAATTCTGATAATTATAGACTCTACAAGTGACCAGCACCATCCAGCCTCCTCTCCACAGTATCTTAATCTGTATCAGGCATCAGAGGAGATGGGCTAAATGGGCATGTGTGACAATATGGAAACAAATCTCTGGAAACAACGTCAGAGGCTCGAAGCACCTATAGGGGACTGTAAGATCAGAAAAATGCAACTGGGCACAGTCTAGATCGACATCAGGAAATCTACTGCTCAGGTTGATTGGCAACTGACTATACAAGGTCACTGAGACCTGTAGGCATTGTGGGAGCTTGAAAATCCTCAAAGTTGTCTATTGTTCGCTGCTGTTATTGTGGTAGTAGATTTAAAATTGAGGGCATTTGGTTCTTGTTCCTTGAAATAAGAAAAAAAGTTTGAGGAAATATTGAGTTTTTTTCCATTTGCTGCCAGTCAAAACTCACTGAAGTTTGGTCAAGTGTAAAGTGAGAGTCTGATATATAGACTATGAGAGGATGAATCTAAATGAGTATTCTTTTATCTGAGAGGATAAACACACCTCCTTTTTGACACCGAATAGTCCCATTCCCGCCTCTCTCATGATGTCTTTTGGGGCTGGTGTCTTTGCATTATCATCATAGCATCATATACTGAACGCACATGTAAGTTGTGAGGACAGTGCACAAAAACATCTGTGCTGATTATGATTTGAACCCTTCCAGGCCCAGATGGGAAATGCCGCAATCAGTGAATGACAATGACGAGATAAGATCCGCTGAGACTCTGAGCCGCAGCTTGAGTAGAAAATGAGATTATTATACACTACATTGCCCAAAGTATATGGACACCTGAACATTACACCCATTTGTGGTTGTTGAACATGTCATCCCAAACCCATGTCCACTGAAATGCTGCCATAACTGCCTTGACTCCTCTGAGAAGCCTTTGCACAAGATTTTTGGACCTGGCTGCCGGGCTTTGCTTCCATTCAGCCACAAGAGCGATAGTGAGGTCAGGCACTGATGTTGGGCGATAAGGCCTGGCTCACAAATGATGCTCCAGTTCGTCCCAAAGGTGTACGATGAGGTTGATTTCAGGGCTTTGTGCAGGCTAGTTGAGTTCTGCCACAACACATTCAGATAACCATTTCTTTCTGGACCTGGCTTTTTGGGCAGGCATATTGTCATGTTGAAATAGCAAAGTATCTTAAAAACTGTTGCCACAAAGCCATCTTTTTTTGGAACTAAGGCACCTGGCCAAAAGCAAACGGCCCAGACCGAAGTACGCAAAAGGGCCATATAGCGTAGATCTGCAAACCCACCTGGACCTTTATGCTCTGCCATTTCTTCTCTAATCATCACGCTGTTATGATACCAGAACTATTGCACATACACATATATGTAGTTTTTTGTTGAGCTGTGAGCATTACGTAGGTTTACATTACCAAAGGTTTATGACAAAATCACTTGACAACACTGACTCCTGTGTGTGTATGGTGAGAGAGGAGAGGTAGAGACGCTGTGCTGCTGCCAGAGGAGCCACTGAATGAGTTCTCTCTGAGCTGTAAGTCACTTAAAGAGTCTTTGAAGTCTGGGGCTGTTCATAAAACATTCAGGAGGCTACAGTTTGTTGCACACTACTGAAGCTGCTCCTCTTTTTAGAACCACCGCAGAATAATCTCACTTTCAGCCATGCTTCTTGACATCAATATGACGTCAATATGTCAACAACTTGAAATATTGCAAGTATCATGATATGACTCTTTCATATGATATTAAAATTTATACCGATAATATCGTGAACGAGATGATATGGCACACCCCTAGTTAACAGTTATTAGAGATCTAACAAGATATCAAATTTTACAATATTGCAATTTAAAAAAAAAGTCTAAATACCATCATGGGTTTATGACGATATCTGCGAAGATAACATATTGTTATTTTGCTATCTGAGCTGTGTTCTACTATCTATCCTTGTTGAAAATTGTCAGGGCTCTACAACATAAATGCTCGCCTGTGGGGCAAGTAAAATTTATTTATGATAAAGGCTCAGACCCAGTGAGAAAATGACAACACATCACATCAGATTTATTAAACAAAGGTCAGATTTTAAAGTCATACTTTTTTCTTTTTAATATATAATAAATATATCGTGAAGTTTTAATTGTGATATTGTACACATTACATCCCTCATACGTACTGTTTGCAATGTACCCATGGAGGTACAGACAGCTATCACTGGATTACTTTGATACTGAACAGTGACTACTGAATACTACTGATACTGAAAAAAACTGTGATGATTCCCAGGCAAGTTCTGGTGTTTTTCATATCATATTTATTTATCATTTATGCACAATGAACATAATTAATTACACAGAATCTAAAGATATGTGTACCATGTATGTGTGAAGCATTGATTTAGTTATGACTCTGAGAATGAATAAGAACTTTGACACGTCTCCCCTTCCCCAACCCCCTTCAACTCTCAACTCAGTTTGAAAACCTCTTAGGTTGATAACTGAACCTATACCAAAGAAGAAAAAACTCTGCTATAGCACTTCCAGTCTATTCCTATCAGATGGCCAAGCACTGACCAACCAACTGAACATGGTGGTACTTGGCCAAGAAACTAAAAAACAGCAGCAGTGATTGAAGTAGCAGCCTCAAATGGCTGCGACATCAAACAGGACCGAATATGAAAAGCCAGAGAAATGAAAGAGACTGAGATAGAGACTTGAGGCAATGTAGAAAGTGGAGACAAAAGTGGTCCCATGTGTGGGGTAACTCAGAGATGTGACCCCCAGAAGTTAAGAGAGTGACTCCACAGATTTCACAGATCTGAGACAAGCATCAAGTGCTGTCATGCTGCAAGGAGCCCCAAAGGACTTCATGAAAATATTGAAAGAAATCCTGAAAATACTGAGTTATGGGTAAAAACTTTCAACAAAATACAGTCAACACGTTTTACTGCCTGTAGTGTGTAAATCATGGTTTTCTTTATTTTGCTTTGATAGATATTTAAATATTAAATAAGACTGTTGTTATCTGACTTATCCCCCCCAACCCTCACAAATGCTAGTTCCTCATTATTTAGTATTAATTATATTCTTTTTTTTAAATCACTGTTCTTTAATATCTTCTGTAATGCATCTTGTTCCCCTGTTGACAGGCCTTTCATTCTGGACATACAAAAGAGTTAATAAGGTTTATGTTTTGTTCTTTGAATCTCTTCAGAGGGACACTGATGATACAACTTCTACTTTGAAACACTTCAAAGACATTTACTGTACAGCATATTAAAAATGCAAAGGTCTCTTAGAAGTCCTTGATTAGTTCCCTCAAGTTAAATTATTCTCTATTGTTTTCATTCATAACAATAGTGTTGCTGCATTGACAGTTTATGCTGAGATTTTTTTTCACAAAAATAAGTTAATAAGTTTTGGAGGAGAGAGTATGAAATTTGCATCACAAACCTGCAATAAAATACGCTAGAATCACAGCATTGACATATTATCAACATGTAAGTTGTTGGGGATGTGTTAGCAAACAGTTGCGTATTATCACATCCAGCAGTTACGGAACAACCTTATTGTTCATTTGCAGACATGTTTCTGGCCACCCGACAAATATCAGTCATGGAAAATCTTCCCATTGTTTCAGTTTGCATTGATGCAGGTGGAATTTTTACTTTACTTTTTTACTTTTTACTACTTTAGCAAAATGAAGGGATGAGGGAACACAGATTAATGCTTCATTCAAGCGCTTCTTTGTTGAGCAGGCCTGGAGAGAGTATTCTGGTGTGCACACAGCAGTACAGAAGAGTCTCTAACTAAGGTAGTGTTCACTATTTTTAAAGTATAGCAGAGTGCATTCAACAAACAAGTCTTGCATTAAATCAGCTCTTGCACTTTGTCATGTATTTTCTGGTTGTCTGGAGCATCACATGCACACTACCAGATGACCTAGAGATGATCCCCATAATAAGCAAATTAAATCAACACATAGAATGACACCTTGATTGTCATGTCTCACAAATATCCTCTTTCACCAACTGCCGGAAGACAGTCACTGTGAGGACACTACATACACACTGATACAAATGATTATATAAAATGTGACAGCTTTAAATCAGATAATAGCATACTTATAGTTTTAACCTTACAGTAACCTTACACTTCTCATTTTCAGCAACAGGTGCAGTTAACAGTTTAGTCATTCTAACTATGATCTTCATCATTCACTACTCTTCATAAACTTTTTCGACACAATCCAATACTCATTTTCCTTTTAGCTCTTTTTTGGTCTCCACCAATTTCTGTCACGGTGTTACAGTGCACCAGGGTATTTAGAAAGTGGAGATTCTGTATTGAGGATTATTGTTTGTAGTACACATCTCAGGCCACCAGAGGTCAGTGTATACAGGTGGAAATGACTATAAGTGGTGGGAACAGTGTTACAGGACTACAGGCCAGGCAGCAAAGGCAGAGAGATACTGAGGAGAAAAACAGCATATTTTCACATCTGACTGTGAGTTGAGTTTATTTCTACCAAACCAGAGTTGGTGATTGTTTTTGAAACTTGAAGAATGTATGAAGATATAAAAAAAGTCTTGTTAACTTTGTCTGCCTTCCGTTTGGTACTGAGCAGGTGGTGTCCAGAGGATTTCCTTGTAGTGTTTTTGTTGGAAACAGCTGGCTTCAGAGTCTGAGAAGGATGCTGAAAGAAAGTTAACAAAAACAGAAAAGTTGCGGGCCTTAAAACCAAAACAATGAGGTGGAAGATGCTGAAACACTCTATGAACTAATCAAAAGAGGCAGAAAAAGAAGTTTCGATGTATTGATTTACACCAACTTTTATCAGGCAACAAATTAGCTCTCCAGGGCTCAACTTATTGTCCTGTATGAAAACAGCAACCACAGACGAGCACACAATCCCTTCAAGTTCTTGTGATTTTGTTTATACTGGCAACTCACGCTCACTGATTTTAACATTGTGACATTGTAATGTTCACAGGCAGGACACTGACCAGTGCATTGTTTGGGTAATAGTCTATTTAAATGGCATTGATTTTTCCTCTCCTGGTCCTGCAGTTATACTTTTCAAAGCAGCCACCTGTTAAGAGGTCGAAAGGGTCACGCTCTATAATAAGGCACATAACAGCCACCTGAGATACAATGAAGGAACATATGGAAGAGAAAAGTGACTCCTGTACTGCAACAGTAACAAAGAAAAGAAAAGTAGAATACATAAAAAGAAAGCGTCAGGAGAATGCACTCAATGCATGTTTAATGTGCCCTGATGTAATCATGTGCCTCCCTGGTGCTGCTGCTTTGTGATCAGAGATTGCTTCTTCATCGCATTACCTCCCTGTTCTCCTGAGGCGATGGTGTTTGGCAGTCAAAATCCTCAGCATATGCTTTCCCTGCCTTTCACACACCGATCTTAAACGGCTGCTGCTCAAGGTACCAGTGCTGAAAAAGTGTTGTTCTGGAGTTGTGATCTTTAATTTTCTCTGTATCCTGTCAAGGTGATACCTCAAACATGCCTAAGCTACAGACTTTCCTGGACTCAGTGCTTTGGTATCTAGTTTCTAGCAAAAGCGCAGTATTGTGCAGTTTTTGCCAGGTCTCCTTGTCTCAGAGCTTCACCAATGCCAATCCCTGCGGCATCCATCTGGACAAGAAACAGTTAAGATCTGGACTCTGTAATACAGGAGAGGAAACTCTTGGCCCTTGAGAGCTACAAATACTCTCACAGTCATTTGTCAGCCGAACCCGTGTGGCGGACAGCTCCGGCACTGGGCACTCTCGAGGATTAGTGGGCTGATTAACACAATATATGAAACCCCGGACAATTGTGAGAGGAATCCTTAAGTTCAGGGAGCAGCAGCGTGGTTAGGATTGACTGTCAACATGGATTATCTGTAAATGTGAGGGACTTTACATATTCAGCAATAAACAGCATCACAAAGCCAGCCTAAATCTTGTCAGCTCAGTTTTTCACTACAAGATATTACTGTGGGAAATATTCACAACTCAATTAAGCCCAGCAGCTGGAGGCTAGACCAATTTAGGAGTGGTTCACTTGACAACAACGAGCTGCTCTGTATTTTTGAGTTAAATTATCCAGTGCCTCTTCACTCCTGACCTTTGTGAACAACCACTTAGACTAGCGTTGTATAGGTAAAATTAAGCATGGTTCAGCAACTGCACAGCCGATTTTGAGTTTAAAAGTTAGTCAGAAACCAATTTGTATGACACTGACGGCGTTAGTTTTTATGATAAATGGACTGCATTTATATAGCGCTTATCTAGTCTTAGTGACCTCTCAAAATGCATTACAACACAAGCTAGCATTCGCCCATTCACACACACATTCATACACTGGTGGCAGAGGCTACAATGCAAGGTGCCACCTGCTCATCAGGAGCGATAACCATTCACATGCAAAAAAGCAATTTGCACTTTGGGTTCAGTATCTTGCCCAAGGACACTTTGACATGTAGACTGCAGGGGCCAAGGATCAGACCACTGACTTTGTGATTAGTGGACTGCCTCCTGACTCACAGCCGCCCACAGCCCCCATAGTGGTTAAATTATCCTGACTAAAGTCAAGCAGAAACTACTGCAAGGTTATACATATACAATGTGCATTAAAATAGTGTAATAACTTATAGTGCCTCATACTGCTTTGGCAAAGTTATCACTTGATTTGATAAACTGCAGAACAACACATATTTGCATATACGGTACAAAAACTGAAAATAAATATTATTGATGAGGTTCAAAAGGTTTACTTTGGCCGCAGAGTGCCACCTGTCTGGAGGTGGGTGGATGTAATTTATGTTCCCATCATTACCATCAGTTATGAAGAGGAGGGAGAGGAGGACCTATTTCAGTATATAAAGTGATGACATTAGGCTTTATGAAGTTTTTGGCAACAGTAGCATAACTCATGCTCTATTCCCTCTTGTCTGTTCTCCCTCCATCTGCTGCGTGTTTCACAGACAAAACAATCTGACTGTAAAACACTGCAACAATAATCACTCTTCATTCTTCACGGGTTGTCTTGCCCTTGATGCTCATCCTCTCCTCAGTTGTTGCTTTAAAATGTAGGTGCAGGTCTGCTCTGCAACACAATTTTAGGAAACAGTCAAAACGTGGTTGATTAAAGTTCCTGACATCATTGACATTTCAGGAGTCGGCAGTCTTATCAACATAACCAACACTGGTTGTAATGATAAGCGCATAATGATTTGACCTGTCTTGGCGTGTCTCCACCTTATCAGTTAATTTTGTTAATTCCAATTTGAACATTTTCTTCAGCATTTATATTCCGTCAAGCTTTTTTTTTTTTTTTTTTTTTCTTTCTCAGAGCAGTGAGCAGCCAACAACAAATACGAGCTGGCAGATGGATTCGTTGAATTTGTTTCTTGCTTACTGAATAGTAAATGGTGCCACCAGGGCTCTCTCAGATCATTTTGTTGCCCTAGGCCAGACACCCACCTAAGACCTTGGTGAGGTTGTGATAGTAAAATGATAGCTTTCTTGAGACAATACTCAAAGAATATAAACATGTTTCTCTACAAGAAAAGAGTAACTTTCATTTTTGACAAAAGCAAATAACATTTGCATATGTTAAATCTTGTGTAAACACAAGCAGCTACATGAGAAATTTGCTCTAAAATTGACAAATTTTGATATAAATCAAACTTTCTGATCGCAGAGGAAGTAAAATAACCAATCTAAAGGTTTAGTGTGTTGGATTTAGGATGATATACTGGCAGAAATTGAATATAATATTGTAAGTATGTTTTCTGGTGGCACGGTGGTGTAGTGGTTAGCATTGTCGCCTCACAGCAAGAGGGTTTCTGGATCCCTTCTGTGAGGAGTTTGCATGTTCTCCCTGTGTCAGTGTGGGTCCTCTCCGAAGACATGCAGATTAGGTTAATCGGTGACCCTAAGTTTGCCGTAGGTTTGAATGTGAGCATGAATGGTTGTATGTGTCAGCCCTGCGATAGTCTGGCGACCTGTCCAGGGTGAACCCCGCCTCTTGCCCAGTGTCAGCTGGGATAGACTCCTGGCACTCCTACAAATCCTACGAGAATAAGCGGTTACAGAAAATGAATGAATAAATTATGTATTTTTTTATTAGTGGATAAACACCTGAAAATATGAACCATTGTGCTTTTGTTGCGTTAAAATAAACCATTTATATTTACACAGGCAGTGGGTCCTTGTCTACAGTGATCACCGTGTTGCACCACAATGTCTCTACAGTAGCCCAGATGGACAAACTAAACACTCCAGCTCCAGACAGGGCCATTTGTGTTTCTGCTTATTTGTACTTTCACGTCAGCCACTGTAGTTAGCAGCCCCTTCATGACAAGCCGAACAGTGTCGGCAAAACAAGTATTCTAGGTTTTAATTACCTGGGCTCTCATATTGGCATGCGCCAAAAAATATTTTACAATTTTTAAGATCAGACTTCCACCTTACCATCTGCATCGCTGATTTTCTCTCTCCAAAATGTCCATAAACATGGTTCAAAGTTTCTCCCTGAGTTAAATGACCTCATATTTATAAGTCTAGTCTTTGGCAAAAAAAATTAGGGTCTGTATCAGATTAATCTATCTTTATAGATCTCAACTTTTGCGTGGGAAGTGGTGCACACCTCTTTCAGGCCTAGTTTTGTGCGTATGAAATGTTTATTAATGTGACCCGTGGTCCGTTCATTTTGGAGAAGAGACCAAAACAGTGAAGTTGGCTTCCAGTAAAAACCCCTGAACAATGAACGTTGAAGGAATCCTCCTTCATGCTTTAGGAGTTTTAGCTGGTTGCAATCTGTAACTCTCACCACTAGATGCCACTAAATCCCAAACACTGCTCCTTTAAACTGTAGTGCAAGACGGACACGATGAGTCATAATTAACCTTCACATTGCTTTTTGTCAGCAAAAAGGATGATGCTGCAAAATGTTTAATTTTAAGATGACGCCAAATCGTGGTTGGAATACCTTATTTTAATTCTTTGATTGATTTAATTCAACAAAGTGCTTTGCAACCGGGAAGGTTATGTCATGGTGTTCATTGAAAGTTTGTGTCCAGATATACCCCCCCCCCCCTTTTTTTTTTTAAATAAAAGATATTTACATCAGAGTAAATTAAAGAACACTATTATCTCCTGGCCTGAATGACATCACTCAGAGACCTAAACCATCAATTATCTTTGCATATGCAGGTTGTACATATAGTATGTCTTTTATTGAATAGTCTATACATCTTTAATTAAACAAATGAACACCCAAGTTCAAAATGTTGGCCTAAGTGCAAATGTGCACTCAGTTTGCTTCTGTAACTGCCAAAAAGCATCTCCTTCAGAGTGTAAAACACCCACTAGTGTTCAGAGGAATCATCCACTGACTCAAAACACTGCGGGACAGATGAGCCAGTCTAACAGCAACAATCATCTGAAATTGTTAAGAAGGCCAAATATAAATGCAGTTATTTTTTTACAGCATCATTCTAGTGATCCTGTTTACCTTTAAAGTCTGTCGAAATACATTTCTAAAGCACTTTAATGCATGCCACACATTTTGTGTTTGAGGTCAGAGGTGCATACAAAGAGGACAGTTACTTACTGCAGCGCAGTGTGAGATCACGCTGAGCCGCCTTCTCCACTTTCTGTCAAATTCAACAGGGGTCAGCATGACTGTGTTCTTTGGACAGTTTGCTTCTTATCAAGTGATGAACCACAGAGAGAAAAATAAACTGATCTGACAATAATGCCACCAATATTTCTTCACCAACTTCTCATTATTACATCACAAATACCCACAAAGAAACTATGTGACAGAAAGTAGTTATAAGCTACAGGGGGCAATGAATATTAACTTAACCTCATGTAGACAATGGTTGAATATACAGTGTCTGCAGCTGAATCATTAATAGTTTTAAAATTGATGAAGTAGTTTGAATTATTGTGGACAGTCAATGTCCTCAGCTGCTGCAAATTCACGTTGATTGTGCGATTTAGCAAATCAGAAAATGTTGCTGTTGTCTGCACTATATTTGCTCAGCTAAAGATGGTTTCTTTGATGAGGGTGCACCACTTTGGGGTTCAAGAACAGAGAGGTGGCTCTTGCTCTGACAAAATGATTCACGTATTGACCTCATGTCACTTTCAGCAGTGAGTTAGCGAGCAGGCAGTTCAGTTGTTGTTGAGCGTAATACTGCGTTCCAGGGATGGGAAGATATGAATTTATAAAATACCGTTTATATCAATATAGGCGCAGTGTTACATAACGCATACCAGTGTGCATCTTTTCTCTCTCACACTCTCCCCACAGCTCTGCCCCGATCATTGACTCACAAGTTCTCCAGCTACACTCAGAGAGACACAGAGCTGCTCCTCTGTTCAGTCTGGTGCAACATCAGACTATGGCCCAATCCCATACCCACTACCCCTCATTATGCCCCCTACCCCTACACGCAAAAAGGAATTGGGACACCCCACCCCTCGTGGAAACGCGTGGATGGAGGGTCAAGGCCAAGGGGTAGGGCTAAGGGGGGTATTGGGACTGGCCCTACATGTTGCATGTGCTACGCTAAATCAGTCTGTGAGATGAATGAAATTACCGCAGTAGCTGACATGCAATCCAGCTCTGCACTGCTACTTTGTGTGTGAGGTGGATCATAGCGCGATGCCGTTCGTCTTGGTAGTTGCAGTCTATTTTATGACATGGAGAAAATGCTTAGATGCAGGCGACAGATGTGTCTAAAAAATGCAGCGACAACACAGACGTTTCATTGACAAGACGTATATAACGCAGACAATGTCTCTCGCTCCTTCCCTCCCTCGGCCTCTCTGTTGATGCTATGTGCATGAATAAGATGAACAGTCTAAATAAATAAAAATATTTAAATCAATTTCCAGCACTAGATTCATTTGAAAGACCATGGAAAATGACTTTTTATCTCCCCCCCCTAAAAACTTAATTGTTCCAAACCACAGTGGATTTAGGCCTACTTCATCCTTTATACTCATGTTATAGTTTGGTGGCCTGTGCTGCAAAAAGTTAACATACAGCCCTGCTATTTAGTTTATATAATTTTTCATTTACATGTTGTGCTTTTTACCTGTTGAGCTTTAAATTTTTCAAACAAGGAATAAAATCCCAGTCTTTGCATTTTATTTTGATCACAGTCTGCTTTTATAAAAGTGCTTGTGCACTGCAACTGAACACATGTAGCCCATTTCGTAGAAAATAACGAGGTATTTATCGTGTATCGCCAGTCAACCTGTAAATGTGAAGATATGAGTTTTTGTCCATATCGCCCAGCCCTACTGGACAGGTCACCAGACTATCACAGGGCTGACACATGAAGACAGACAGTAAGCAAGATATAAGCTAAAGTGATCCCAGTATGTTTGAGTGCCATTTTAAGAGTTTTAAGCATATTTTGATGATTAATTGGATAATATTGTGAATCGCCTGGATCAGTATGACATGAAAATTTAATATTGTCCCGTGCCTACTGAGTTTACACATGCAGATACAAAGTAATTGGCAGTCACTGGCCACATGAAGCTGTAGCTCTGTGGGAATGTTGTTATTGAGCAGGTCATTTACATACCCTGCTCTGACTGGACAGCTGTTTTCTTAGCAGTCGTACTACACAAAAGGAAGCTGTTCATTTCCTGCTGCAGTTTGTTTACTGGGTGCAGAATAGCTTTGTTGCTTTGAAATGAAACCGTTTTAATACATCAATGCCGGAGAAAACACCCAGACATGCTGATGTATTGATTGTGTAGTTTTATAGTGGTGTTACCGTCACCATGGCATTATGCTTTCTTCGTTCAGCCCAGTGCGCCATGACTCAGAAAAGGTTTTATATAGTCTTGGATTGGCCTTTAATATGTCAAGAGTCTTTGCTAATGTTTTGCCTTGTTTGTGTAAGTATGTGTGAGTTTATTCACGCAAAAACTGCAAATACCACTTTGTCAGAAGACAGATGATTCTCTTCCTGCTGCCAGATTGCAACCACCCACAAATTAGTCACACGTCTACGACTTGTTGAAATCTGTTGGCTCTGGGAAAAAAGTTTGAAGCATGAGAGAAGTTTCTGAAAGACTGATCACTGGCTGCAGGAGCTACTTGTAATGAAAAAGGAGAGATTCCCACAGAGACACCAACAAGTGAGCTACAGATTGTGTATTTTCCCATGGTGCAGTGATGGCAGTCACCTAATATAGACCTCATTAATAGGCTTAATTTAGCTGGACGTCTCAGCTACTTTAATCTACTCAGTGGAGGGTACAGTAAAGTTTGGCTGCTTGGTATTCTGATGCACTGTCAGCATCTGAACTTTTAGTGAACAAAGCTTAAGATAATTTGGAAAGGTCAAGTAAAGCAAGCAAGCCTGTGTCAAGTGGTGCACTAATGGAGATCGATGTTGCCAAGTTGTGGCACAAAGAACTTCTTAATGAAGTCAATCAATAAATCTCATCTTTCTCAATAAGCATTTTTTTAACCACACTGTTTGCATCGTTCTTTAAATTTACTTGTGTCAGTCAAGTCCTTTTCTTTAAGTGTAATTGCAAGCAGTAAAATCTCATCTAAGATGCCATTAAAGGCAGATGCAGGAGAAAGAACTTAAGTATTTTAAGAGAGACATTGTACAAACATTGCATAAGGGGGCTGTGGGGACCCAAGCTACATGATGATGAATTCTAACACTGCCGCATACATACATCTCTTGAAATAAAGGCTGACATTTACGAATTGTGTGCGTGTGGCTCTGCACAGACAGGCATACCATAATTAACCTCAGCACAGCTTTTTAAAAAAAGGAACAAATGGAGGCGTGCACAGAGCGCTGTGCTCAGAGATGTTTTTTTTTCCAAGCACTAGCATTAATAAATTAATGACAGTGTTTCCTACCTGTGCGGCTGTACCTATAAACAGCAGTTAGAGACTTCCAGACTCACCTCGACTAATACCATAATTATCAGCTCTCAGTTTGAAGTCTTATCAGCACGTCCAAATGCAATCTGGAATTTTTCTTTTAATAGACTTCAGCGATGATTGAAAATCAAAATCTGTAGAATTAGTTGGAAAATTTGAAATTCAATAAACTTTAAGCCATAAAAATCTGCAGATTTGTGCCTGTCATGTGATTGAGAATTATTTAATTTGTATTTTTGTCAAATCTGCTGATGTGTTGTCAGAATTCTGCAAATGTAGATTAGGTATGGGCCTGCTTATCAGACACCAAAACACTGCATAACAAGTTTTTACTACTATGAGACAGCATTTTAGAGTTTATAACTGTGACAAGTTATTGACAAGAGAGTTGCGTTTTTCCATGCTATGCACCCTGAGTGCCTCAAGTTGAAAGAACTTCAACTCAGAGCAACAAAAGCACCTGACATTTAGGGCTGTAATCAACCAAAGAAAATCTTGACTGAAATTCTACCTAAATTCTGCACTCTACTTGGTAGCATTGTGCGTCCACTAGGGATGTCCCTATCCAGCTTTTTCACTTCCGATCCGATACCGATATTACAGCCTTGAGTTTTGGCCGATACCGATACTGATCCGATTCAAGCGCGTAGTCATGTCATGTCAGTCATGTTAGAAAAGGTTTGATCAAGCGATATTACTCTAACAAGAACAACTACTTAATCAGGTTAGTTAGAATGATCCACAACAGTTGGTATGAGAAACTGACCTGTTTATTGTTAACAGGGTTAAATAAACAAACTTTAAACTTGAACATTAACATTAAATAAAAAATATAGCTGGTTTGCTTTGGCTGCTTTGGCCCCTTAATAAATAGAAAATAAATCAACACAAGAAATCTTTAAAATGTCTAACATTGAAATTAAAATAGCAGCAAGACTCCACACACTTGTGCTTTGGCCCCCTAATAAATAAAAAATACATTAACACCACAATACATTGTTGACATTTAACAAACAATGCAGCCTTTCCTTTTCAGTTAGTTTTTGTGGTGTCGGTACCAGCCTGGTGCTGCTGTTTCCTGTGTGTCTGCATGCTGGCCTGGTGGATTGATAGTAAGTGCTGGAGCGGATCATGGAATGGACTGCTTGAATCGCGGAACGCTGGGCTGGCCGGAAAACCTGGATCGGACTCCATGAAAAACTGGATCAGAGTTCTTGGATCGGCATTTTTCCATGCAGTCCGATCCAGTGCCGATGCACGTTGGGGCATCCCTAGTGCCCACCAAAGCATTTTTTTCCCTGTCATAGGGCTTGACATTAACACTTGCCCAAGGAAAGTTATCTCAGTGAAAAATAAATGCGATGTCCACTGTTATATTATCTGAAAATAAACTTCACACTTTAGGACTCCCTTGAAAATGAGATGCTACACCTCAAGGGGCTATCTTTTCAATAAATTCAAATTATGGCTGGGAGCATCCAGCTGAGCTGCGTGCAAGTCTGTCTCACCACTGAGTGTTGAACGGGACTGATGAGAAAAATCTGACATACTGGACACTATTGAAGGTAACTCTGGGGTTGACATTGTCATTTACAACGTAACATTACTAACATTAAACATCTCTGCAACGCTGCATGTGAGAGAGAGCCTCATTATGTTTAGCCCAGTAGCTAACGTTAGCCATTGTGTCACTCCATGGCTCTGGTGTGTTCCTATTCCTTTCAGAAGCCTTGAAGTGCAGCGTCTTTTCGGAGACTTAGAAAGATAAATCCATAATGGTAAATCCAACACTGAATGTCTTCTGTGATCATTCATCCATTTCTCCAATGAAAAATGAGAGTTGAAAAATGTTTAACTTTGGGTTAAATGATAGGTGCTATATCGTAGACACCTGGACTTGCTTGAGTTTCTTGAAGACATTTCACCTCTCATTCAGGAGGCTTTTTCAGTTCTGAACTGGAGAAGCCTTATGATTATCATGACCTGGATGACTGAGAATTTTCACCAACATGTTTGGGTTAAATGCTGCATTCGTCAATGTCATCAGTCGTTCAGTCACAGTGGAGAAGGGGCAGGACAAATACCACAAAGAACAACTGTCACATAGGACATCCACAAGTCCTGAACAACTGCTGTTTTCAGCTGGGGTAAGAAACGCTTTGGTGGACACTTGGCCCTATTTAAGTAACACCAGCGAGTGTCCAACCAGTGAGAGTTTGGTTGGACAAGAGCATATCGACCAGCTAATCAACCAGTCGACCAGGTTACAGCCCCACTGACATCATTGGTGTTTTTTTTGTTGTTGTTGTTCAATCAGATAAATTAAGAGACAGGACTATGTGGTGGTCCTGTACACAGTCTGTGTTAAGCTAACAACATCGCCCTACGAAAGTTGCAAGACATATACATTAAACTGTGGCCTCCTGACAATTGACGACTCATCCTGATATGAACCTTGGATTCACCATCGTCCAGGTGTAGCTCCCGGATCAGCTGGTGCTACTTCCTGACTTACTGTAAGTGATTTCACCTCTTTCTGAGGGTCTCATATACCCACACAGATCTCTGTATCTCTGTGACTAGTGCACTATCTGGAAACAGCCTCTCCCCTTCAATCAGAACCTGAGCAAGTGCACCCTGCCTGCCAATCTTTATGCAGATATTAAGGCACAGATCTGTGAGTTTACTTCACAGCAAAACAGCGGGTACGTTAAGGACACGTGAATCAGTGGATGCCTAGCAACAATTTAATAAAAGACGCAGCAAGCTGTAAAAAGAGCTCTGTCTGATCGGGGCAGGCTCCATTTAAAAATATAAGGCAGTGTGGTGTGGCTCGTGTTTTGCAACCTACAAAGCGTGCTCTGTGTGATCTCAGCCAAACGTGATTCATGATACAAAACATGTTGAAAAAAGAGCCAGATTCTTTTTGTTAGAAATGAAAGAGGAGGCTTTGTTTTTTCACACAACAACGATGTTGGTGTGAACGTGACCTATTACTCTGCCCCTTGATCTGTACAGACCTTTGTGCATGTTCTGAAAAGAACATAAAACACCATTTATAAGATGACATACATTCACAACTTTCTGTATATGTTGCAGTACTCCAGCATAAGACTGGAAACAGGAAACACAGTATAATCAGCTGTCTCTTAATATTTACCAATGTTTTCAATAGAAATAAATACTCCTGTATGCAAATGTGGCATCTTTGTGTGCAGAAAATATAGTAAGCATACTGCTCACAATCCAAGCACAAAACAAAGTAAACATCCATAGACCAAAAGTGTGTGTGATGTAGACACTGTGCACTTACAGCAGACAGGCCACACGTTTCTGCTGGGACACTGTGTAAAATACTGTCTTTCCTCCGAGCACTTAAAAAGGCATATTTCTCCTCTCACTGTGTGCTTGGTGATCAGCTGGGTGTCCAGAATGCAGAAACTCACTGACCTTTTCATTGCTCAGGAGTCGGGATATTGCCCGGGCACTGCGCTCAGTGCTTTTACTCATGACTGAGATTTATTTCTCAAAGTCCAATTAAAACAAAAAGGTACCAGCCAGTTCTCCATCACAATAAAGAGGTTGTGTGGGGGAAATAAATGGTTTAGGGGATTCCTTGCATATTTAACAATATGCTTAAATGTCCGTAGGTTTTACTCAGTGTCAGTTAGTTGTCAGTTGATGAGTGCTCACCAAATGTATGGTCATTTTAAAAATTGTGTGTTTTTTCCTCAGTGAGGAAAAACCCAATGCGAGACAATGATTTTAGATGAAACAGAAGATCGAGAGCAGCTCATCTGCACAGTTGATCCGATTGCCTTTAACTACAGTAATTAAAGAAATCAGTCATAACTGCTGGAAACCTTGAACTAACAATTCTTTAAAACAAGAGCAAACGCAATCTTTATGAAAACCTGAATGTATTAAAAAGTAATTATATTCTAATTAAGTTTTGTGTAATGAAAAAGTGAAATGAAGTGGTAAAGCACGCTGTTGGGCAGCACCAAAGACAATTTAGACTAAACTATATTTCAGAAAGAGAAGAGCTCAGGTATCATGAGTCTGAGAAAAGAGAGAAGTTGAAAATGAAATGTATAAATAATAATATTTTATGCAACTGGATGGAGGATAAATGACGTTTCTGGACATTTTGGGGTTGACACTAGACATCTGCGAGCACCCTGAAGAGCTCAACCACTGGTATGTCATCAACTACACAAAATCTGTAAGTTAGTACCTCTACATGCACACTAGGGTTGCTACTATTATGACTGATCCTAGTTTTAACCAGAACATTATTCAGTGTTTATTGAGGTGCATGCATTATCATTTTCACTTCCGCCTGTCCTGACCACATTTTCTGCTCCAACATTTATTCTACTTTTACCTTTAAGTGCACATTAAGGAAGCAATTTAGACTTTTGACTTACAACTAAATAGTTCTGCATTAAAAAAAGAAGAAACGTGCCTCACAGCTAGCCTTTGATGATCTCCTATGATATTGTGTCTGTTGTTGGAGGACGGTCTGGACAGGATTCAGACTCTTTTCAACCTCAGCATGAAATAAGAAAAACACTTAAAGGGGAACTCCACCAATTTTACATATCAAAGTCTGTTTATGGGTCCGTTTACTCTTGGGGAGTAGGACTGCAAATGTTTAAAGCCTTTTGCAGCTCCAGAGGGAGAAGTGCGAAATCAGCCACAGTCGATGTTTCTTGAAATGTGAAAATGAAAGAAATCTGGGGGGCGTGTGGAGTTAAGAAGGAGTGAGGTTACCGGACCTTTGTAGTCCTCTGCTCTGCTTGAGGTTAGCCACTTGAGGCTACTTTAGCTGCTACGAGCACAACACAGCTGAAACTTAGATCAGATTGTCAGCAGTAAAGTTGCATGCTGGGTAATTTAGGCACCAGGTTTTGATGAGGAAGGGGGAAGGGGTTCTGCTGCGTCTATTTTGATCCTTGGAGTCCAACATTGTTATAAGAATACAATGCGAAATCAGTGGAGTATACCTTTAAGTTTTCACAGTGGTGCTAGACAGGTGTTTCACCTGAAATATGTCACTTAAATAGATGCAAATAGATTTTTTTTTTTTAAATACAAAGTAGTTCTGTCACTCACTGACGCTCACACTCTGTCTTCTTTTGAAGTCCCTCCAGCAGCCCTGGATAAATTCACACAATAACATAAGAGTCTTTAGAGAGTGTTCCCTTTTGGAAACCTCTCTGGGCTGTTTTGCAGAATGATAAAGACTGCCACAGATCCATGTCTCAGATGAGGACCGTTTCTCTTGGAGACATTCTTTGACAGCGTGAGACAAGTTAGATTTTCCTGGCAGATTGGTTAAAGGAAAGGATGATTGGAGCTGCCACAGCGTCATTGATGGGTAGAGGGAATCGATGTTAAGCTTTGATTGGACACTGAAGATAAACATCTCACATGGATCAGAGTCACATAGGAATCTGCAGGGAGGGAATGTCATTCACAAAGCCTCACACCAGCTTTAGAGAGACAAACTGGAGTTTGCTTTGGAAGTATTGTGAGTGCGAAACTATAAACAGTTGCCAGAGTCATGGGTTACAGGTATATGTTAAAAAAGACGGTGACATCAGAGTCATCCATTATTCAAGCTAGAGTGACCCCTACACATCTGAGCAGCTGCCTTGCACCTCGACGTAACTCCTCACTGATTCACATTCCTTCTCTTTTCATTTAGTCGGCCGCTAGACATTCACTAATTTTTGATGACTTGACTTCGTGACACTGAAAAATGACACTTTGAGAGCAGTTTCTATGGGAACAACTTCGTGGCTCTGGGGTGCCTCTCCAGTTGTTTCATGAGCAGAAAGATAACCAGCTGAAACGGAGTCAAAATGGAAATCTGAGAGAGAAATTAATCAGATTCTAAATCATATTTTGTGTACCAGTACCCAGCCTCCATGTGTGCATGTTAAACAGCTGACCTGAAAAAATTGTGGACCAACAGGTTTTCATTTGCATCCTTGATGAATATTTTGTATGCCATTATGAACAGTAAATTACAGACAGAGAATTACATGGTGCAGAGATTTAAATGGCTGATGACATGTATACAGAGCTGTTAATTACCTCGTAAATTGGCAAACGGTTTATAGGTGAATATGCAAATGTATAAGTGGCGAGTATGAGTATGAGTGTATGTGAGCTCATGCACACAGCTTCATGTTTGGACTGTTTTTCCTGCCATAGATGCTTTCTTAGAAGTGCTTCATTTCGTCAGAAAACTGCATTTTTCACTTAATGCGCTGACTCGAGTGCTCTGTTTGCTGATTCTCTGCAGCTGGAACATGAGCACAAACACCATTATAAGCTCAGCTTATATTTGGTGTTTTTAAGCTTGTTTTCATGTTGTTTTTGACATTGAGTTTATTTGTGTTAAGCTTTAAGAGCTTTACTTAGGAATTTTGGCATTTTTAGTTTTTTTCTGCTCATTTTAGATTGGCAAACTGCGCTGACGTAATGGGGTAAAAAATACCTCTTGGAAGCAATTTCACATGAGATGTCAGTCTAATCAGAAATGCAACACTTAATCCATTAATCACAACATAAATATTTTGGTCTTTCACATTCAGATGCTGAACAGGGCTCGCTGAGCATATGAAATGGTGTCATTTTTATTTATTTTGCACCCAAATGAAAATAAAGAATACAGAAGTAGGTGTGTTGTGCAGCCGCTGAGGAAACATAAACCCAATTTCTACATTCAACACGCATGTTTGAGTCATGATAACATTAATTATTCTGAGCATATACGCTACAGATTGTTGCATTTAGCACAGAATCAAGAATTAATAGGCAAGGCATGAAACGTCTGTTAGGTTTGCTGCTTGTAAGGTGTAAAGTGAAGCACTGTATGGAGTCGGTTTTACATAAATGCAAAGAGAGAGCAACGTGCATGTTGGGAGAAAAAATAAAGACACCTGTCATAATAAGAGGGGAACTTTTCAGTATGCAAGCAGAAAGGTCCCGCCACTTGGATTCAGATTTATGTCCTGCTTTTTTCTTCTAAGAGGCATTAGGACAAAGGTTCCTGAATGAGGATGAAAGCTGTTGATGGGGAGTGGGAGGAAGAGCCCGAGGCTGCTCCGTGGTGTGGATGCTGATGAACCGATGTAGTAATTTGCTAATGAGATCTAAGCTGTCTCCTCTCTCTGCTTTTGTCCATATGAAGGGACATCTGCCCTGCCGTGGGCACTGTGACGGCAGCCTCACAGTGAACAAACTGGTCAGTAGGTGTGTGTGAGAGAGTATGTGGGGGACGACATGGATCTCCACCGTTCTCACCTGACACGTTGCGTTTCCCTGCTGGAGCCAGAGGAAATAGAACTTGAGAAGGAGGTCCAAACTCTCAAAGATGCTGAGGTGTTCAAAACTGTTTCAACACATTTATAAATAGCACAGGGGGGCCGGAGCACAGACGTTTGGCAGGTCGCCCTTTTCAGTGTGCTGTGACAGAACTCTCTGCAGGCTTTTATGAACTGTGTGCAATTACTTAATTAGTGAATTCATTGAGTGGAGCGTGACGCCATGCCAAATCACTTTTTTTTTGGAGGGCCAAGCGGGAGATCATTTAAAATGTCAGGTTTAAGCTGTCAGGAGTCGACAATCAGATTTACTTATCTAGAATTTATACTAGTATAACTTAACATAGTTGTACTAATTATGAATATCTTAAAAATATAAGTGAATACATAAAATAATTAGAAGTAACTCAGACATCTGTTCAGTCATCTGAAAAACAAGGAGGAAAAAAAAGGCTCAGTGCAGTAGATGTCATTACACAGTCCACTCTCTATCAACAGATTCATTTTTCACTGTTGAATAATAATAATTACATTAAAGAATTATATTTGATTTGTGTTGTTTATGAAATGTCATTATGTAGTATGACATTTGTTGACATATTGACGTCATACTGTGAGTTATAGTATGTGGTCAAACAAGGTAGAAACACTATATAGTGTAGAGTAAAGCATCACAATATGTTTGTGTGGGAATATTGTATCGTCACACTGTGCCAAGTATCTTTTTGATTATATACATTATTGATATGACAAATACAAATTAAACTTAAGGTAACCTACTAAAATTATATTATGAGTTTCTTTTTCAGTCCACTAGATACATCTTTAAATAGATATTGACAAAGCTTTCCTTTGGGAACATAATTTACACTTTAAAAAAAAAAGGTAATAAATCGCAGTGTATCGCAATATATTTTATCCCGATTATCAGCATATTGCAACATATTTAAAATCGCAACAGTGTTGTGTAGTGGCTTAAGTATTGTGATTATATCATATCATGGATCCTCTGGTGATTCCCACCCCTCGTGCTCAGTAGGACTAAGCAATTAATATTTCTGAAATTGCAATATGGCCAGGTGTAATATCCAAATCACAGGAACTGCAATTTTTTGATAAAGGTAAAATATGTCACAACATATAAATATATTTGAAGCATGCTACAAGTGCTACAGACATGGCCTATTATTTAGTGCTACTAGTATTTTAGATATAAGAAAACCCCAACCAAAATCACATTATTGTCATTTTTTTGTGAGAATAACTAAAATCCCAAACCTTATACCGATTGCATTTTCTGCCAAATAATCACAATTCGATTTCTTTTGCATATCGTGCAGCCCCAGTACTCTGTGAAGGAAAGATTCCTCGTGGAGTCAGGAGCCCTTTTTAAACAGGATTTGTGAAAATTTGCAGGAAAGTCCAATCAGTCTTCTTTCAGCATTGGCAGTATAAAAACAAAATCGGGGAGTGCAGCAAAATGCCACCTGCTTACTTTTGTTTATACAGAATGTGCCTTTTTCGGGGCAATGGGGGGCGTGAGCAAGTAACAAAAAAAGCTGCAGCTAGTCAGTCCTTTGGCGATTCTCTCGTAAGTTGGCTCGTTCTTCACCGTCCCCGTCATCTGGCGGTTAATGGCCTCTTCGTTTGCGAGGGCAAGGAGGGCGCGCAATCTTGTCTCCTCAGTTGCTCATCTTTACAGTGTCTGTCAGGTTTGCGTTTCCCTCTTGCTACTAGCTGCTTGCTAATTCCTGCTATCAGCTGTTTCCTGTTTACCCACCGCCAGTGGGTCGCATGTGCAGTGTCATCAACAGCCCCTCCCACAAGTCTTTCCGGCTGTGATGATTACCAAAGCACCTGCCTGTTGTTGCCGCTATGGACCGTAGAAGCAGTAAACACTTCGCTTTTTGGAGGAACGCCCTTGCTGTTTTGAGAGCAGTTGCTACATGGCAGTGTTAAAGCAGCTTAAGGATCATGAAAAATCTGTCTGACAGTTTTTCTTAATCAATTTATAGTTATTTTCATCACAGGTTTCCATCCTCAGATTGCTCGTTTTGTCCGACCAGCGGTCCAAACCACAAAGATATTCAGTTTATTATTTAGCATTTCTGCTTTTAAAATGACTTAGATTTATTTATTGTCAATCAACTAATTGATTTAACAATCAATGACAGGTTTCGCTGATGGTTTCTTGCTATTTCACTGATTGACACCTGGTGGCAGTGACATGTCAAAAACGTAGCAGTGCACAAGTAAAAACTGTCCTCCTAGCTGTGAACATGGACCTTAAGAACACTGTTGTTTGAAATAATATGAAAATGTTTTATGTATAAGAAAATCCCATTTAACGTGTCCAATTCACATTCGTAACGTGTTTTCAGTAAGAAACACTGAATGTAAACATAACTGTTGTATAAAAACACCACAGCAGGAGTGTCAGATTCAATTTAAATAGAGGCCACGATGGGAATTGAGAATCAAGTCAGAGCCAGACAGTTTATATTTAATAGCAAAAAATAAGATATCTTTGATTATAATGTTGCATGCCACGTATTCCTAACATACCATTTGTCCCACAGAGCCTGTTTCAAAGGCCTGACTTTGGCTCTCAGTGGTTGTGTGAGACATTAAATAAAAAAAATAAAAAAATCAAAGATCTTTGATCATATACTTAACATGACCCATACAGCCCAGCCTTCTGGCATGCAGTCGGCTGCACATAAATCCTAAAAATCACAAATAAACTTTGCAGTCAAGCCAAAGTCACATGAAGCCTATTTCACAGACCTAAATATGACGCATCGATGTTGGCATGCTGTGCAGCCAGATAGCTTGGCCTATTTCCAGACAGCTGCCATCTTTTCTTTCATGCAAGTTCATCAGTTCTTGGCTTTAAGTTCTGAGCTGTAGCCGCTTTCAGAATGGAGGCAACATGTTTGTCTGTGAGGCAGGATCTGTGAGAGGATTTGTTGATCTTCATCACAGAGAAAATTTGCTCAGACAAATAAGTGTTCCTGAACATGCTCAGGGTACGAGCAGGGTACGAGCAGCCTGAGGGCGGAGCTGTGGCATCATGTTGGGAATGAATGGCGCAAACTCGCCTGCCCCAACAGAGTGAAACCTGACCTTTTGTGCGTCATTGCACAGTCCTATCAGTCCTAATTGTCACTGTTAGGGAGCACTGTCCACATCAACTGCAGATAGATTTGTAAAAAGCTTAAACCTGAATTTTTGAGTCTCAAAGTTGGCAAATCTGCCAAATTCTGCTTTGAGTGTGTATCTCTCTCTTGGGAAAGCAGTGGTGAGTGTGTCTGTTACTGTCTGACTGTTTGTAAAGTGAACAGATTTCCCAGCTGCATTTGGTTCTCCCACAAACACGATTTGTTCGAAAGGCTTTCACTGCGTCGTGCATATCCATGCTCAGCGGTTTGTTTCCCTGTAGTTTTGAATTCAGGGTAATGAGATGCTCTGATGTTACACATAAAAGCAAAGTCAACCACTTCTCATCCTCAACCTCGGCGAGGGTTTTCCCCTTCCTAGTCATGAAACTGGTGATCTCATAAAATGTTTGAAACACTTCACCATGGCTTAGCCAGCGTGCCTCTGTGTGTAATGGTGGATTCATATTCTGAATTTTACTCCTCCTAAAGTGCTTTGAATTGGTGTGCTTCAACTGGCTATGGTGTTTCTGGCAAGACTGACATTTGCACATGCTTATCGTTTGTCAGGGCGCACAGTGTCTTAAAACTTTTAGCATGCAGTCTCTTAGATGAAATCAGGCAGGCCATTCACAGAGGGGGATTTTCTGTCATTATTAAACTTGCCTTTACAGCTCCATCACTTTGAGATTCGATGTGAGCAAAACACATTTTGCTGTAGCTGCATGGCTCTTTTCCATTCAGCAACTTTCTGAAGCCTCTGTTACCTGTACATCTCTGCTAGTGTTGATGATGCAAATTATATCTTTGAAAATGGACATCATTTCATGACAATTAAGGCACGCAGGCTTCTCTTAACTCTTGATAAAGATGGACTCAGTCTCCCACCACTCTTGATTTTGAAATTGTTTGCTTTTGGCACCAACTTTCCCATTTTGTGCCCTCTGTGTTAACTAGCTTGCAGCCAGTGGAGGTGCGTTTGTCTGTTTGGCTTGGCGTGTGCACAGGGTGCATTTTGCTGTGCAAACCACAACTAGGTGGTAGGGGTTGGTGTAGTCTCTATATACAGACTCTACATTCAGTGAATGTAGAGTCTGTAGGCAAACCCCGGAGATCTTGCCTCCGGAAGAAGAGCGGAAGAGCCCTGGTTTCCGGTTGTAGGCTGTTTGTAGTCCGCGTGATATTGACCAATCACGTTTGAGCCGGCTGCAGTTGTTGACACTTAAAACGGTCCGT
>NC_065524.1:27555474-27624394 GCF_006386435.1 Epinephelus moara
TGTTGACACTAACTAACAAGGCGGAACATAATTGGCGTCACTGCAAACTCTGAATCCATCGCAATGGTTCAGCATATTTACTTATATATAAATGGAAGTCGGAAATGGAAATTCGCCTCCTCCGCCCAAATCAAACCGGAATGCCAAAAAATCAGGGGTCTGCCCCCAGAGGCTGTATCGCCGTCTGCCGGAAGTCAGACGCTGAATACAGCTGATGGGTTCCGAGAATGGGTGATATGTCACTAAAATAATATCATGATATTTCAGGGTATTTTTAATGATATTCTTAATGATATGACAAATAAGTAAAAAAAAAGTATTTTTTATTATTAATTTAAGAACATAGAATTGCAACATATGTGATGCAGTTTTAAATGTTAACAGTTTGCCTTCAAATATTCAGTAAAAACTAAAATAATCTCTCATTTTCTTACGTTTCTGAAAAACAGATTCAGATTCTGTATACAATATTAATAGTTCAACAAAATGTCCCCTGGGATCTAAATATATAAATCAACAGGTGATTTCCTTCTTTTAGCAAAATCCTAAATGATTGAGTTGTTTTTTCCACCTGGACCTTTATGCTCTGCCATTTCTCCTCTAATCATCACACTGTAACCCGTGACAGGCTGTTATGATACCACAACTATCGCACATTCACATATATGTAGTTTTTTGTGGAGCCACGAGCATCACGTTGGTTTACATTACCAAAGGTTTATGACAAAAATCACTTGGCGACACCGACTCCCATGTGCACACAGTGAGAGAGGAGAGGGAGAGACGCTGTGCTGCTGCCAGAGGAGCCGCTGAATGAGTTCCCTCTGAGCGGTAAGTCACTAAAAGAGAACATTCAGGACGCCACAGTTTATTCCACACTACTGAAGCTGCTCCTCTTTTTGGAACCACTGCAGAGTCGGTAAGAATTTCACTTTCAGCCATGCTTGTTGTTGCCGTGGGTAACAGTATGACGTCAATATGTCAACAAGTCGAAATATCACAGTATGAATTTGTAACATAAATTAAAAAGTATACTGCTATCACGTGACCGAGATTATGTGGCACACCCTGACGAAGTGGGCCAAAATTTATGGAGAACTTAAAATGATATGCAGGCAGCAACTAGCGAGGGGCCATATTTGGCCCACAGACCTTAAATTTGATGCATGTGGGGAAAAGCCTCAAGAATCAAATGGTTTTACAAACGTGTTTTTTTACAAGGACACCTGACACACTTTTGATAGATCAAATAGAAGTGTGTTCTTAGCTTTAGGTGATCGCACTTTGAAGATTTACTTCACAGAGCAAAGGCAGTATTTTTTCCTGGATATATCCTTAAATGGGTTCAGCAGTCTTGTTACATTTTGTTCTTGTTTTCATACACATATAGAATTGTAAATGTCATTAAATAATAAGATGCATCGATAAACAATTATCTTTCTGCAGTTGGCAGAATGTGATTGACATTCATTTTGACCTTTAATTATCTCTCTACATGTTTTTCTTGATTTGATGGAGAAAGGTAAACAGAAACCTCGGTGCCCCGTGTTCGACCTGCGAATGCACAATGTTAAAAGTAGAGTTTTAATTATTGACAGGGCGTTTTAATAAGCAAACCTACCTTGTGATGGTAATCCCAGTTTGACACTCATAATTCACCTTAAATCCACTCTGAATTCAATTGGCAGAGCAGCTACTGAAGCTTGCAGCAGTTTAGTTCTGCCCTGCTGGCACACACTTGCGTGCAACTATGGAACTGATGGCACTTGGGATTGAGGCACGGCACCCTCCTCCCACGTCCTCCATCAGCTACAATACACACACACACATGCACACATACACCACTCCTCATCTCGTCTGCTTTGTAGAGGACAGGCTGACTCACCCAAACTGTCAGCATGAACTTGAAATGCGAACAACTTGAACTTGGGACAGTAACGATGAAGGACGTCATGTGAAAGTTGCGCCGTCTATTTTATGAGTGTAAGTGTGTTTGTGTGTGAGTGTGTGAATACATATGTCTTTTCGGGTTTTTATAGAGGGAGGGTGTGTCCGTAACTCTGTGTTTTGTCATTTGACTCACTCCTGAAATAAATTTCTGTTCCGTCCTTCGAACAGAGTGACCACATCTGCCACACTTTTGAGATTAATATTCAAGCTACGCGGCCGTCTGCCTAAATCCATTACTCATGTGGCGTCCGCTTACTGCAGTTTGCACTGTGAGGCCTAACAAGGCTACCCAGAGTGTACCAATTATTTCTAGAACTTCTATCTCACAAACACAATTCGTCAGATGGGATACAGTCTGTAACAGACAAATATTGCTTTTGACTTCATGCAATAAATATTTTGAATCGTCCCTGGCCCTGTCATGTCCCACTTGGCCCTGTGCTGTGGGAAACTCATTTAGAGCCCATCTCCCATTTGTTTTAAACTGACTCTCCAGGGATGAAGTTGAGTAGATAATCAGAGAGATCGACACTCAGAGGCAAAGGGAGCAGCTGTTTTTGTAGTGATGCTGTCTCCTAGATAGACACCCAGTGGCCACAATATTAGGTACGTCTATACAAATACATTCTCCCCCTACAAAGCTTTTGAAGTTTTAAGTTTTTGTTGAATTAAAACTTGTTGTTGAGGTGTTTATTAAGCCATATGATTGGTGGTGTTGTACTGGACGGCAGCTATCAAAACTCACTTATTTAGACCTCTGGTTTTCTTTTAATTTTAGTAGTCGTTCCGACAGAACAAAATGTAGTTAACTGAAGCAATAATCTCTCATTGTGTGCTATATTTGCTCTGACAGCAGAGTTCTCCTGCACATGGAGCTTTGCTGGTGGTGCCTTCATGTACCAGGATGCATTGCATGCAACCTGCTAGCCTATAGCTATTAATTTGTTGGCCAAAACATGGCGTAGCCAAGGTTTATAAGTTGCACCTATACACTTTTGCAGGTGCAAAAATAAAAATAACCTCGGAGGCTCCATAGTCTGAACCAACATGTTTTAGGATTTTGTACACTTTTATGCAGTTTCACCACTTTTTGTTTTTCACCTCTCACAATAAAAGCCTGACTTATATTGCTCAGAACATTTTTCTTTGGGCAACTCAACAACATAGCTAACAGTAGTGTTAGGTGACAGTTATACTTACTCAGTGGTCATCTGCCAGTCTTGGTTGTCATCTCTAGTTTGTCTTCGGGATCTTAAAGGAGGTTTTCAGCCTGCCTCTGACCAAGTTAGGACTAAAACTTTCATGCATAACATTAGTAACACATTCATTTGCTCTCTTGGGGCTCTCCTGGCATCAGCAAAAGCATCCAACAATAAGTGCCCATCATGTAACTCATTGCAGCAGGATGATCAAGTTTCTTTTGGCATCAGGGGGCAGTTTGAGTTAAGCCACCACCAGTTGGTGTTTGCTCTCGGCTAGGCATGTGAGGATATGAAAATTTAATATCAGGATTATTCTGGCCAAAGACATTCACAATATTATCAAGATGATGATAATAAAAAATCTGCTTAAAACTCATAAAGTGGCACTGAACCATGGAATCACTTTACGTTACATTTTGTTAAGAAACTATTATTTTTCTTGCATCACAGATAAGACACTTATCTTTTTTGAGTAAACATACTTTTCAGTGAAAAGCAAACAGTCTAACAATCTCAAATAAGTTTTCAGCCGTGGTGGCAAGCTTAAGATTTTGAATCAGGAAATCAATATAGGACTGTACGTTTCGAGCTAGACAGCCAGCTCAAAATGAGGATTTTCCCAATTATTTCGATAATAGAAATTCACCACCATCAAATTAGTGTTTTGTTGTTGTTTTTTTAATCCCGATCTGCGCTTAAATCGTTAATCGTTCTAACCCTACTCTTGGGAGAGCCGGTTCTGGAGGGTCCCTGAAGGCCATGTCCTTTAACACAGCTTCCACAGCCTCAGCCATTTTTGCTATTGGAACAGAACAAGGAAGTTCTGTTTATGAGTGGCATCTAGAGCACGCCCCCCCGGCTATTCATTAGCGTTTGAGTCCCCCTGATGTGGTTTTCCCTGATGCATGCCTGTGTGTGTTGTGTCTCTAAATGTTTTAGCTGTGTACCTGACAATTATGTCGCCCCTATGTATGTGTTTTGCCAGCATTTAATACCTTTTGTACAGCACTTTGGTCAATGTGAGTTGTTTTTTAAATGTGCTGTATAAATAAATTTGAGTTGAGTCTGAGTACCAAGAGGCGAAATCCAGCCTGTAGCTTTACCTGCTTCCAACTACGCCACCATCACATTAAATGACAGTGCTAGATGCAGTAAGAACAGATTTTGTTGTTGCAAACTCTTTTGTTAATATAGCACTCACTGAGAAACTTTACTGTGTCACTGGACCCAATTTAGCATCAACATGGACTGAACATCCACATGAAAGGTGGCAGACTTTACCTTAAAATATTATCGTACGGATCTGTGATAGTGGAGTGTTTCATGGGAGAGACAATAAAACATGATTCAGGAAGGCTAGTTTGAGTAATAGGTCTGTCAGCTTGAAGGCTTCAATAGACGCCAAAGCACTGGACAGCAGTTTGTACTATTATGACAGTGGAATTTACAACTCTGGAAATTTATCACCACAGGAATGATTTTACATTTCAGTGCAAGGTAAAAAGTAGAAATATGTGGAAATCCTTGTATCCCATTGATTAAGACACATAACAACGTCCCTGGTGTGATTCCAGTTCAGGACCTTCTGTTGCCTGCTGTCCCTCCTTCTCTCATCATGATCCCTGTCTGTCTCTACTGTTGCTTTCTATCAAGGCTAAAATTCGCCCCCCAAATTGCACAAGGTTCAGGTATTTTGCTGGACGACCCTGCATTATTTCAGAGCCCTGTATGTCTGTATCCCTGCTGCATCATCAGAGTGGCCTCACTGAAATGAATAAATTGAGCATGCTAACATGTTAGCATCATGATCTAAAATTATGAATAAAAATACCAATACATTGAAACCAGATGTCAAAATAACCAGATAATGTGTGGCCTGACTTTGACACAAATGGCTGCAACGATTGTAAAAAGTCAAACTAGCAAGATATCTGCATTTTAATTGGAAAATCGCTTTCATATCATTTTTATAACAGCTATAGTCTTTCTACTGGCAAAATAATTTAATCATTAAATGTATTCACGAATTAAATTCATAGATAAGTAAAGATAGTCATTACAGACAGAATGGAGAAACAGAGACTAGAGAGACACTGAGACAATGAGAGAAAGAAGGAGGCCAGAGAGAGTAGAAACTGAGTCTTTGGTCTCCCACAATCTCATTCTGTCTGGCAGAGCTGTACAAAAATAGACTTGAAGAGTAAATACAGACAGTTTACGCAATTTTCTCTCCACCAGCAGGATTTTGCCACAATAAAAGCGTTTTTATTGCATTTCTCGAAGGGTTGTTTGTCCAACAAAGAGTTAAACCTGTCAGTTTGTATGTCTGAAATAAATATCTATAAAACATTTGGAATCTCGGATGAAACATTAGTCAACATGTCCAAAGACTATAATCGATGACGATAAATTGGATTTTTATTCAAGGAGAAGCACCACTGAAATAAAGTAAGATGAAATTGAAAATGAATTTTAATATTCTCACATTTCTCCTTGATATCTCAGTTACATACTGATCGGTGTGCTAAACTAAAAGCATAATAATGCTCGATTATCTAAAATTAATTTCCGCCTAAATTGTTTTTGCCAGTGTTTAATGACAAACAGATAAAGCAACTCATTTAATGTGTTGTTTTCATTGTGATAATTACGGTGACTGAAATAGCTCAGAACACTGCAACTTAAGAAAACACAGGCAAATTAAGATATTTTCAAAACTCTGCAACACATAAGTGTGGCATAAAAACACAAGACAATTAAAGACCACCTCCATCACTTTGACAACACATAAAAACATGTTGCTACCAATTCAGAAAACTAAAGCAAGAAATGCAGCAACTTGTTCAGAACAAAACGAAACCAAGCACAAGAAGAAGTTTCTGCTTACAAACAGCAATAAAAGGAATTAGTAAAAACTTTTATATTATTGTCCGTGGTAAAATCATACAAGATATTCAGACAGAGGCACATCTCGTCACCTCAAATGTAATGGCTAGTACTTTCATAATGAGAAGGACATTCAGTTAAGAGTTTTGGTTTAGTAGCCTTGTTCAGCTTTTTTGGTTGGTGTTACCGCTGTAGAACAGCAACCTAGCACGTATCTGGATGAGTTTACTTCTTTGAAATGCCTGTAGCCTGAAGCTGAGGACGCCAGGACACGTAAAGGCCACATACTTGGCTGCAGTCCGTCTTTCGCCGAGTCCCAAAAGATGAGGAAAACTTACCCTGTCTGCCTGTTAAAGAGGACTGTGCCTCTCTCAACAGCACACAACTGTCATGTCTGTGTGAATCATTTGGTGGGTGGGTGGTACACATATCTGTGGTACAAGCTGAAATGGCATTTAAACATTCTACTGAGGTTTGCTGCTGCTGTTAGGAAGAATATTCCACCACAGAAAAAACCCACAAGCTTTTTGGTTGAGCATATTTTGGCTAGATAATGGTGGTTTAGCTCTGGGTGGTTGGCAGGGCCCATCTCCTAGAAATGACAGGTTGTGGTAGCTGTTGAAATGCTCTGCTGCAGTGAAAAGGCAGCGCACAGGATGCTAAAAATATCTGCAAACATTTTAGAATCAAATTAATGTCAAATATTTCTTCAAAATGTGATCTATTAACTACTCCAAGACTGACAAATAAACAGTAGGATTGTTGCATGATGATGTTTGAAAGGCCAAATAAAGAGGCACTCAATTAGCCTTCAAAAGACTGCACTGCTTTCTGCTTAGTTAAAATGAATACACACACAAAATTTAGCTGTGTGAGTAGACTAAATACCAGACAACCTGAGCAACAGTGTGCAGTAATGAATGCCAATGTTTATATGTATTTTGAAGTTTGCTGTGATTCTAGCCCCCCTGCCTTGTTTGTGCTGGACCATGACAAGCATAGTTGAGCCATAACAAAAACTTGTCAGTTGGATAGTGAGTGACGTTAGGTTACCTTAGTCAGTCAGTGTTCACACAGACTGCTCCATCGTCCACCGTTGGGTAAGTTAATTTAGAAAAGCTCATTTCAAGGTGTCATCTGATACACCGTCCATCTGACGACAGTCAGGTGTGTGATGTGCAAAACTCACAAGTGCCATTGATGTACACATGTGAGGCGGACTGCAGCCTGATTAGCTAAGTCAGAATGCCTCACCAAAAATCAGGGACTGCTAAAGGAAATGTCAGGGCACAGAGAGCACAAGAAAATGAAAGGAGCAGAGGAGCAGAGAGGTGACGGACAAATGTCTGGGGGAAAAAAAACATGAAGGAGCACCAGGAGAAGCTGATGTGAGAAGTGAGGCAGACTAATTTGTTGTAAGAAAACCTGCTGTGTTGCACTTAGTTTTGAAGCTACAGTCAAGACACAGGGATCATATTAAGCTAGAGGACCAAAGGCATCCATTGGTACCAACCATGTTAAGCTATCTTGTCAGACAGGGGGTCAAATAATAGGGATGTCCCGATCCAGCTTTTTCACTTCCGATCCGATACCAATATTACAGCCTTGAGTTTTGGCCGATACCGATACTGATCCGATCCAAGCGCGTATTATACATATTCACTTATTTTGTTGTCAGTCATGTTAGAAAAGGTTTGATCAAGCGATATTACTCTAACAAGAACAACTACTTAATTGGGTTAGTTAGAATGATCCACAACAGTTGGTATGAGAAACTGACCCGTTTATTGTTAACAGGGTTAAATAAACAAACTTTAAACTTGAACATTAACATTAAATAAAAAATATAGCTGGTTTGCTTTGGCTGCTTTGGCCCCTTAATAAATAGAAAATAAATCAACACAAGAAATCTTTAAAATGTCTAACATTGAAATTAAAATAGCAGCAAGACTCCACACACTTGTGCTTTGGCCCCCTAATAAATAAAAAATAGATTAACACCACAAGACATTGTTGACATTTAACAAACAATGCAGCCTTTCCTTTTCAGTTATTTTAGTAGTGTGAGTGCCAGCCTGGTGCACAGGCACACAATATTGTACAACTGTTTAAACAAGCAATAGTCCATCCATGGCTCCAATTTCACTAATTGTGCCCAAAACAATGCCATCAGCGCTCTTTACTTAAATAGTAAGAGTGTAAACCAAATAAAAATATCACTCTCAAAAAACCAGAGCAGAAAACAAAGTCAGTTAACTAAGTTGACCGCTACTCCTCCTACCCTTCCCTCCGTGTGTGTCTGCCGTCTGCATGCTGGCCTGGTGGATTGATAGTAAGTGCTGGAGCGGATCATGGAATGGACTGCTTGAATCACGGAGCGCTGGGCTTGCCGGAAAACCTGGATCGGATTCTGTGAAAAATGGATTTCTTGGGAGTTCTTGGGTCTGCATTTTTCCATGCAGTCCGATCCGATGCCGATGCACGTTTTTTTGCTAATATCGGCGGCCAATACCGATCGGGACATTCCTATCAAATAATGCTTCAAATTTATGCTAACATTGCTTTTTCAAAATGGTGTGTTCAAATATTTCTGTATACTGGGGTCCTAATATATATATATATATGTATATATATATATATATATAGAGCTGGTGATGACGTGCACGTGCGACCCACTGGCGGTGAATAAACAGGAAACAGCTGATAGCAGGAATTAGCAAGCAGCTAGTAGCAAGAGGGAAACACAAACCTGACAGACACTGTAAAGATGAGGAACTGGGGAGACAAGACATTGCGCGCCCTCCTTGTCCTCGCAAACGAGGAGGCCATTAACCGTCGGATGACGGGGACGGTGAAGGATCTATCTAAAAAGGGCTGTGGTTTAGCAAGATGGGGGAAAAGCAAGGATATTTCTATGCAAAGCATTTTGTCATAAACCAAAGAATTGGACAAATTGAAAATCTGACCTGATGATGGTGCTAGATGAAAAGTTAATAGATCACCAAACTTATTACAATCCACCCTGAGGGGTGCATAAATATGATTCTATAGCGATCCATCAAATAGTTGTTGACAAACCTCATGATGGCGCTACAGGAAACGGTCCGGGGATCACCAAAATCATTAAGATGCATCCTCTGGGGACCATCAATCTCCATGATTCTGTATCCAATACTTGTTGACATATTTCAGTCTGGCCTTAAGTGCTGGATCAACCTATTGACAGAGTGCTGGATCAACCTATTGACAGACCAACAGACGGACCAACATTACCGTCCTTACAGCTGCACCACTACTGTGGCTAAAAATAATCCCTCTATAATCAAGTGATTAAAACTAACTCTCTCAGAAATCTCCAAATTAAAGGGAGCAAGGTTGTACAGTACGCCCAACATAGTTGTCAGTACACAGTAAAGTGTGCCAAACTCTGTATTGACAGTTTGTCCGCATCCAAATAGGCTGAATTCTTATTTTCAACACTGATTAGTATAAGAAATATGCTGATAGCTCAATGTTACAAAAGGATAGGAATTAGATTTACAGATTGCTTTCGTCAAGTACATTTATGTATGCATGTGTATGATGAACAACATTAAGACAGCAAAGTGATGGATCTCTCTTTATTTTAAACAGATGGTCACACAAGCTGCTACTCTACAAAAACATAAATAAATAACATCCCAAAATATGCAACAGTCAGTATCACATACTTAGTAGATATTCTCTAAAATAGTTTGCAGATGTTTGTTTTTTCTTTTGGACAGTTAACTCTTCTGCTTCGCCTGCACTAAGACACGTGCTTTAGAAATAGCATCTTCATTAACTGGCAGGCTGCAGGGGGAGAAGAACTGACACGTACAGTGTGGGTGCACAACAACCTGTTGGCAGCAGTGAACATTTTTCCCGAGCATGAGGAGAAATAAATATATCTCTGAATACAAACCTTCAACACAAAACTAGCGAGCGAGAAAGAGGCATTTTAGACATATTTGAACAGAGAGACAAAGCGAGGGAGAAAACAGATGGAAAGAAATAGAGAAATATTGGGATTCAGCCTGCTCCCCAAGTTATGTCTGGTATTCGGCGGGAGAAAGAGCCTCTGCGGCACAGGACATAAAACTTTCATAGCTCTGTCGGTGTCTCTCTTGGATTATTTATCAAATAGTGAGGAGTTGTTTATCACACAGCTAATACTGCTCTGCTCAGGTAGGAGCCCAGCAACTTCACATATATTGGGCCTCATAATAAATATTAATCTGTTTTCCAGCAACATGAAGGGGGGGAAATGGATGTGCCACATTCATTTGACCTAAGTGTGGAATAAGGTGGATGCCACACAGCTCAGCTTCAGAGTTTTTACTTTGATGTTGTCTGGAAAAACATATGTGGCATAAATGATTTAATGAGGATATTATGAGGGATGGATATAGTACAGCGTTGTGATTCACCCGAGGTGAAAGACAACCGAGTCGGTACAAAAAGAACCAAAATACCAAGCAAAACAGTACACAGCTGCCAAAACAACAGTCCCACCGAAACAAAGAGACCTCCAGTATCAAAAGCAGTGTCTGTTGAGGTAATCATAGGTCATGGCTAATTGACCCCATTGAGCTCCGAGGGCATTGTTTTGGCTTCACAACAAAGTCATTATCTCATCCTAATTAATCCCATTATAAACCATGCACAGGTCACTGATTTCTCTATGTTGTAGAGAGGGTGAGGTGTCAAAGGCCCCTGCAGTGCTGACCTGCCGCGGCTGCTTTGTTTGGCACGCCGTACTGTACGCCGCAAGAATAATAATGCAATGTTGTTGTTGCTACAGATACTTGAAAATATCAGACTTTCATGATTGGACATCAGATCCCTATAGACTTAATTGTCCTCTTGGTTAATGATGATTCTAAATTGAACTTGTTTAAAGAAGCGGAGGAAAATCTGGCTTGCGGGCTTAGCTGCAACCAAGAAAATGAGAGCCCAGTGCTGGCTCTGCTCCTCACTCGCTCAACAGTCATCAGTGGTTTGCCTATTTTGGTGATACAGTGATGCTTGAACAATCCAAAGCAAGGATCAGCAAAGTAAAGTCCTCAACTCTCAGCCTTTGGAGAGATGTAGCATCACAGATTTCCATGTTAATAAACTCAGTGCCTCAGGAATCAGTGCTCCAGTAGTAAAATGTGATGTGTTTAATATTAATAGAGACCATGGGGGGGCTGAAGGGGTGTTGGGAAGGACATTATGTAGGTGGGTGTGGGCGGTGGGATACTTATTGATAGCTGCTCTGTACCAGAGCTGGTTGGTATGGAAAAAATCAAATATCAGTATATTAGTTGTCATCCTAAAACCAGAACCACTTTTACAGTTAAACATTACAGTGAGCATTTTGAGCTTTAAAGGGCGTTTTTCACCGTCATTGGCAGTATTGACTTTTGAATTGAGAAACGTGGTTGTGATTACTTCTAGTAAGGCTCCAAAATGATGACAGACTATTATTTGCATGCTGTAGAGGATGAAAAATCTCACTAATGCAAATCCCGCTGAAATATGGTCTAAATGTAAGTAATGTGTTTAATCAACGTCTTTAAATTGTCGGTGAAAAAGCTGTCACTTTTAAACCATTTCTGAACGTCTTTCACTGGTGATAGTCGTTTTTTAAACGTCTTTTCAATGGAAAAATGTTCTCTGGGAATTATCAGTAATGTGTATATAATTGACTAAGTGGGTAAAGGCAAATAATAGAACAGCTAGAACAGTCTGGTATGATCAGAAAATTACAGCTTTTACTGTAATGCAGCCTTTAAAACCAGAAATATTAACATAACCAATAAGACGAAATCTAAACTAATACCAATAATGCACCTGTGTTAGATGAATTGTGCCATTAAAAAATGATTAACAAAAGACAAAACAAAAAAGCAAGTGATTGGCTTTTTCCTATACCTTTTCCTATACCTCATAGTCCCAATAATAAATTGAGTTAGGGTAGTGGTGCCTAATATTGATCCTGCAGTTAAACCTTTACAGCTGCCATACTGCCGGGCAGGAAACATGCTCAACTCGGTCCTGCTTGAATATAAATACATTAATACTGACTGCTGAGGCAGTTAGTTTCACTTAAAGGTTTACACTCAGTGGTACTCACCACAACACATTATGTGTATCCTATGGTCTAATAAATGTGTTGAATGCGTCTCCGTCCACATAAAACATTTGTAAAGCCTTTAAAAGAAACCCTGCATTGTTTACATCCATGTTTACTTGCTTGCAGTTTTCTTCTTCGACACTGATGATAGCTAATTGAGAAACAGATGGGTGTTGTGTTTGATGTGAAGAAGACGTGGATATAAAGGGAGAAAAATATAACGACTACAAGAGGTAGAGGTTGTATGCGTACACATGCTACTATCTGAGGGAAGTACACACCTGAGTGGGATAGTGTCGGCATCACATGCTGGATATGTATTTCCCCTTGGTTCACCGCTGTCTCTCTTTAGAGCAGATTTAAGGCAGGTGGGAGGGTGGAAACTGGAAATCTCACAGTCAGTCCACACTGACAGCCATAGACCTGAAACTAAGACACATTATATACACACATATATAAAACATATGCTAAAACCTGACACTTAAACTCACATAAACTACAATGTACATAAAAGTGACTGCTTAAAATGAAACCTGGAGCACATCCAGACACCTATTAAACTAATCATCAGTTGATCTCCTTCAGGACTTTTTCATAACAGAGCGGTCAAAGTAAAAGATAAAAGTCTCTGAGAGTCTGATATTGATTATTTCTCCAAAAGCTTTAAACAACACATAAATGTGCTGTACTGTTGCGTTTGGATAACACTCCTTTATTATGACAAGCACAACAGCTCATCAGAACTAACAATGTAGAGTAAACTGCGTCCTTGAGCATGCTCAGTGAGCTCTGCCTGACATGAAGCTCCTCTACAGAGACTGAACATGTACTTGTTTCAGAGTAGAGCTGCAACTTTAGATTATTAACTTTGGCCGGCTGTCTTGCAGTTTGAGCATTTCCAAGGTCAGATTTCCCTCCTGGCAGCTGTCTGTTATCAACTGTAGACAGCTTGTTTTAGCATTATTGGAGTAGTTCTTTACATGTTGTGGTTAAAAACTGTGGTGTTGAGACTGCTATAATATGAAAACTGAACTTCAGAACAAACTGTACTGTCTGTATATTCCAGCCATCTGCAGCTCCTTGTTATTTCTTCTCACTGGTTTTGCAGAATTGCACAAAGTAAAGTTACCTTTCTCACTTTTGTCAACATCGTTGAGGACTAATGTTAATTTTGTTGATGAAAACTGTGATGAAAATCTTTTTTGACCTTTTATCCATGAACAAAACGAGACGATGACGAGCTAAAGATAGATCTTGATAATAATAACTAAGATGAAATCTATGTTTGATTTTTGTTGACGAGACGTGATTAAAATGTTGGTGGTGGACTTTCTGACGTTGAAAGCCGAGAACGGCCGTGCCTGCAGTTATCTTCAAATACAGCATCAGTGACAGGCTGGTAAACTCTGGTAAATACTGCATCAGGATGTCAGCAAAACCACTCATACCAGAGCATCGTCATCTGTTGGTGCGAGTTGTGAGCTGTAATTCAGCAGTAAACGATCAGCCTTGTGTGCCTGATTGTGGATGGTGAAAGTATCAAATGGATTTGTCGAATTTGTAAGTTACAGCGACAGCTATACTAATTTGTGATTAGACTTGCACCGATTACAATTTTTTGGGCCGATACCGTTTTCCGATTTGCAGAGTGTTTGGATGGCCGATTCCATTTTTTCAAACCACTTTACAGCACACAAGATATTGCAAAATTTTCTTCTTTTCTTTCCTTTATTAGAACATTTTAGCCAAGATACAACCAGTTTTTTAATAATCATCTCAAACAAACAAACAAACAAAAACAATGATATAGGTTAAGAAACATTTTCCTTTTTGCTCAAATATAACTTCAGGTACAGTATTATAATAAATAAGTAAAAAAGGCATACATGAATAAAAACATTGATAAATAAAATAATAATTCTTGGTGTATAGCATTTGTGGGTAATTTCTTGAATAGACAAAAAAGTAAAAATATCTCCTGTGGAATTTTCACACAGGTCTTTGAGAAGCGCCCGCCAGTAAGCGTGCGGACACGCGCGTCTTCGGCACACGCACACACGTGACACACGTCAGTTTCAAGCGGCACAGTGCAGCAGTTAGAGCTCCGCAGTTAAGTTTAACACGGACAATTAACAACTTTCTCCTTCTCTCTTTTGGTGTGTGTGTGTGAATGATTAAGGTGAGAAGCCGCCCACGTTTCACTTCCTCACATCGCCCAAGCCGTGAGTCGCACATGTGCGTGTGTGCGCGCTGCTGATGTTGCACGATGTCAATCATGTGGCACGGCGGAAATTTGACCAGTGTTTTAAATCGGCATATTTTAGACTGACTGGTCGGTCACAGATCACAGCCGATCACGTGAAAACCGGCCCGACTCCAAGCACTGCCAATTAATTGGGGCAAGTCTATTTGTGATACCTGATTTAGCCTTACTGGATTAGTTTAACTAAAATGTCACAATTTTTTGTCAACTAAAATGTGACTAAAACATTTTTGTTTCAAGTTTAAGACTTAATCTAAAATGGCTGCCAAAATGAACACTGTTAAAGGTGCAGCCATCTTGTTTGAACAAAGTTCATTGGAATAGTTCATGGACAAAACCAACTTCGGGCTCTGTGCCATGGCTATATTATTAAGAACCAGACGCCAGCCCCAATATGTTACCTTTTCAAGCCAATGAGAATTGCTTGCAAGTTTCTATCCTTCAGGTAACTTCTGGGGCTTTGCAGCCCACTAAATATGCGCAGCAGTGTTAATCCCATCATTTAACTGTGAACCGTGTTCTGGACATGGGTGTATCATTACATAGTGACACTGTAGTTGCTATTGTTTTCACCTTGAGAGTCTGTGTGTGTAGTGGTGTGTCCTCTAGAGCTGCAACGATTAGTTAACTTATGGATTAGTTAATCGAAAGAAAATTAATTGCTAAGTATTTTGACAATCCATTAATCCCTTTAGTCATTGTTGAAGCAAATATGTTAAACATATTCCTTCTTAAATTTGAGAACTTGCTGTTTTTCTTTGATAGTAAATGGAGAATCTTTGGGTTTTGGACTGTTGGTCGGACAGAGGAAGTAGATTTAAGATGTCACAATGTCGTCTTGGAATTTTATTTATTTATTTATTTTTTTAAAGATATTTTTTGGGGCATTTTTTAATCCTTAAATGGATAGGACAGACAAGCGTGAAGGGGGGGAGAGAGAGGGAAAGGGCCACAGGCTGGAGTCGAACTTGGCCCGCTGCGGCAACAGCCTTGTACATGGGGCGCCTGCTCTACCACTAAGCCACCGGCGCCCCAGTCATCTTGGAAATTTTTGATGAGCATTCTTCACAATTAAAAATAAAATAAACAATTAATCGATTTATTGTGAAACGTATTGGCAGGTCAGTTGATTATGAACATAACTAGTTGCATGATGAAAAAAATCAGTTGTGTTATTTGCAGTCAGAGCATCCTCGTGGCAAAATGTGGTCCTGGAGACACCAACTGTAACAGGAACTACCGCAGAAGCAATTGAAAGCACCAGTGCAGTGCCAGGTGGTTATGTCTGTCTTTCTGTGGAAGGATTTTGTCAACGCCAAAGTGTCGCAACAGTTTATAGGTGTGTAGTTGGAATCAAAATAAAGACTGACATCAAAATGAGTGTTTTCAGAGCAACAATGCTGCAAGTAGGGGGTAGGAATTAAGAACCACATTTGTTTAAGATCACAGGTGTGATTCCATTACAAAATGGTCATTAGTTTAGAACTGGTATGGTGCCACCACTCAGCGTTGCAAAAGGGGTAATTAAATACATGTGAAGGTAATAATGATTGGTGCTTGTGCTAGCTGTTCTTTTTTTTTTTTAGCTTTTATTTGACAGGACAGACAAGCGTGAAGGGGGGAGAAAGAGAGGGAGTGACATGCAGCAAAGGGCCACAGGCTGGAGTCGAACCCAGGCCGCTGCGGCAGCAGCCTTGTACATGGGGCGCCTGCTCTGCCCACTAAGCCACCGACACCCCTGTGCTAGCTGTTCTGATAGAGCTGATGTGAACAGGACTGATGTGAGCTTTTGTGAGCTGGAATTTAGTCACACAGGCAGTTTGAGCCGTAAAATAAATTAATGTGATTGATCCAAATGGATGACCGGCTCCACAAACTTAAGTCATGGTGTAAGACTCTTCTGGCACACATAGCTGAAGCAAGCATGCTCTGTGCCTAAGTTCAATGTAAGCAGCCATGCACCAATCAGTTAGCAATATCTGAATCAAAATGTGATGCCAGTTGCTGGATGTTTTGTTTATGTTGTCAGCACTTCCAATCAAATCTGATTAAACCACACACAACACTGGAGATGCATGGCTCAGAGGAATAAGCCACATAAGGCTTTGGATACACAGGCAGCACTTGTTAGCAGGATACATTCATTGTTTGCTCTGGACTCTTCAGCAGATTTGTTCAGAATAATAAAAAGATATAAGTAATGCCAACAATATCCTTAACCCGCCCCCGCCCCATACATCTGCTTCTGCTGCTGCTGCTAAATGCTGTTTACTGGCCAACAACCGAAAACACGCAAACACCAGCATCTAGCAATCTGCTTTTTGATTCAAGTTGATTCAAGGACACTAGTTGACTCTAGTTGACTCTATCAGCCGTGTTTTTCATACACAGGGAATTTGAAACTACTGTGTCGCTCAGCCCTTTTGAATGTTATAGCTACAGTCTTCTTCACTCCTCTCCCACTTGGAATATTTTCTTACTGTTTTGTAAGATGACTTTCTAACCGTGCCGGGAGGCTGATTTTAAATGCAGACATTATTCTGAAGTCAAATGTCTTTGCCTCAATAGAAAAGGGCAATCCCCCACATTTAGGTAGCACACTTGTGAAAAACACATTTCACATTCTTCCCACAGCTCTTAACGCAAAGCCATTGTTTCCAAAGTTTGGATATTTTTTATTCAGGTAGTCAGGTTTAACAAACATCTGCTGTAGGTGGACACCCAAATAGTTTTATAAGGAGTGAAGAATACATAATTTAACAGCGAAGCACTTATGCAGCTTTACCGATATGAAATAACATTGTGTAACACCTGTACTCTCTCACAGCAGAGGCCTTTTTGCTTCATGAAAAATTCAACATTTTTTAAGCAGCAGTGTTTCTTATTATAATGCCAGCAATGAAATGCAGTTTTTTCCACCATTGTTTAAGACAATATGTTAGGCCTCCTTAAGTCCCAGTGGTGTACAGCGTAAAAACCCCTTTTCTCCCACTGTGTTGCACAGTGAAATTATATTTCATTGTATTCATCATCACATTGTGGTTTGTTCTTATACATAAAACGGCTATTTAATTTATTTTACTCGTGAGGTCAGAAGAGTAGTCCGTGGGTTGGTTCACCACTGTGGTCCGCGCTGAAATATCTCAACAACTATTGAATGGATTGCCTGGACATTATGTAAAGGCATTCATGGTCCCCAGAGGCCGAACCACAATGAATTAGTCATCATGGTAAACAGTTTGCTAAACAGTCTCACAAAGCTGCTAGCGTGGCTGCAGTCTCTTTGGCTGTGTACATACTGTATACAGTATTTTTTCAGTTGTTCCCAATGAGGACAGATCATATGTGCCTGCCTAGAGGATAAGGCGATATACCCAACATGTGTATATATTTATATTTAAGAGCGCTACGACCTTTTTTGTACAGCAGCTCCGAGCACTTCTATTTACTCAGAAAGGCTCTGGTGTCCCCAGCGCCCTGTCAGCAGCGCTTTTCTGGCAGGAAAAAAAACAACCTCTATATGGACACTCAGCCGCAGTCTTTTTTTTACGCTACTACTTTCTTCATATCCTCACTCAAATTTAAACTGTTTTGTGTTCACTGGGTCACCATTTTATACGAGTTGTTGTATGTGGAGCATAGGCAGATATTACCAATAATGAATCAAGGCAGCATAAAAACAGTTTTGATGAAAATGGTTCTGGTCGAGAGCGCCAGAGACTCATACTCTGTGTAAATATATACACTCACAGTGTATTTACCAAGTTTGTTTACCCTTTCAACCTTCCTCTGGAACCGCTAGCGTGTTTATTAAAAGTAATGCATGTTAAAGTATTGCAGTGTGAACAGCCTGAAGTCTGAACCTCTGACTCTCAGGCTGAGTTTTTTATTATATTTTTTGCTTTTTGTTTGTTGTTAAACTCATTTAACCTTGTACATCTGCTGTTATTGGCTGTTAAATATATTAAATGACCATATTAAATTATGTACCTTACGGGCACCTGTATACAGTACCATGCACAGCACAACGTGTTTTGCCTGCCAACACTTCAACCGAAGTTGTAGTCTGTTGTTAATCATACATTAAATTTTACTAAGTACAGAAAGTTATACTTTCTGCTTTTTATTTTTAATATCTGTAAGCTAAAACTGCCAAATGTGACTAGTCTAAGAATCTTTTGGACCTTGTCCGAGGAAGGATGAAAACATTTAGGGCATTTTGGGAAATGTGGCCAAGAAATAATTTGTCATTCTAAGGGCTGTTATGTGCCAAAATGTTTTTATAATTTTTGTATGGATTAATTAAATAGGACATTAAGTGTTAATTAGTGAGGTTAGTGTGTGAGATTTAGTGGCATCTGGCTGTGAGGTGGCAGAATTGACACTTCCTCCGTGTGCCAACAGTGTAGAGGAAGTATGGTGGGAGACACGAAACGGGAATGTAGAGCTGCCCCTCACTAAGAATTTTCCTGGTCAACCAATAGTTGTCTTTTAGGGTCATTAGTTGACTAATCGCTTGCATGTTTACGATATTAATGTAATTATTAAATGATATATTTTGGGCGGGGCAACACAATGGTTTGAGTTGAAGGTGTGANTGCCTGACATGTTATTAACTAGCCTGTGGAATAACTGCAGGTACCAGCCCTGTAATGTAGGGGCCGTACAAATACTGCATCTTAAACCGCCTGGAACACGTGAGGTCAGGCCCAGCGCCGTACAACTCCTGTGCCTTTCTTTCAAATGAAGTTCCCACATGGTTCAGTTGTATGGGTTTTGATTTATTTTGACAAGGCACAACTCCTAATAGAGTTTCATGTTTGTTTGTTTTCCTGTGACTAAGCGACCAATGAAATCTTGCAGACTAATGACCTTTCTGGTCGACTAACATTTGGGTGACCCTATCTAGAGCCGTTGTTTGCTTTGTCCGTTCTGGGCTACTGTAGAACAACATGGTGGACTCTATGGAGGATGACCCGCACCATATGTAGCTGTAAAGGGCTCATTCTAAGCTAGTGAAAAACAATTCTCATTTTCCAGCGATTATGAATCAATTAAAACATGGTTTTGAATGTTATCTCACATTTCTACTAATATATACCCCTAAATCCTACACACTTGACCTTAAAGCAGTGCTGGTAGACGGGCCTAGCTGTTTGCCCTTGTTCCCAGGCTTTATGCTAAGCTAGTTTAGCCGGCTGCTGGCTGTAGCTTCATATGTACTGTGCAGGCATGAGATCAATCCTCTCATCTAACCCCCGGCTAAGACAGTAATTAAGAGAATTTCCAAAAATGTTGAACTGTTCCTTTTAAGACATGTAGTTGAATCAATTTATGTTTCCTAATTAAATCTCTCCATCTGCTATTCTTGTACTTTAAAGAGTGATTTACTAGATTGTCTGTAGATAGCTCTGAAGGTAACAGATGGGCTTTAAAAAAAATCTCAAACCCAGAAAGACTGCCTTGAAGAAAGGGTGATAATATAAAATCATGAGCTGTATTTTTTATCAGTAATCTTGACCCGTGTTGTGTAGGTCATGTTTATATGTAAGGCATTCTGGGATCAAGTAGAGCTGAGAGGCTATTTCTATTCCAAGTATCAAATATGGAAACCAAGTTAATGTCATTAAAATTTAAAGTTTTGGGGGCACAAAAGGCAAAGAGCTTCCCTCAGGATGAGAAAGCAAAAGCCCTGCATGCTGTTTAAGGTGTGATGGCCCAGTGAATGGATAATAAAGCTGCAGAGGCAGTCTGGACAGACGGTCAGTGATCTCCCCGCAGGGAGAATAGAAGTTATTTTACAGCAGATTGGCTCGCACTGCCCACACGAGCTACACACTGCCCACACGAGCTAATTATACAGACTATTCATGCGAGTCATGTATGGAAGAATTGTATAATTGCAAAGACCCTGTTCCTGTGATAATGTGCTATGTGAAAAACTGATGGAGATTTTGGTTTTACAAGTAATGAGAGTCCATTAGTTGATTTTCTCCCATGCTCAGGACATTATCTGTATTTATACATCAAGATACACATGTATTCATTTTATTCTGCGTTACGCAATGTTTAAAAATGGACTTTTCTTTTGAAATGACCTCTTTAATAATCTCTTCACATGAAAGCAATCTCAGTAGCTCCTCCAGGGGATTGGATTTTTTTTTTTATTTGAAGGCGTGCGAAGTGAGACAGAGCTTCTGTATGTGCTGTATCTGATGTGAAGGTGAAAAAGGCCATGTCATGAGATGAGTCTTGACATGAAGTAGTGGCGGTGGACTGTTTGTGTTAGGCAAAAACAGGAAGTACATCTCTGACAGGACTCTGCCAGGCTCTCAGAACAAGGTCAGTGGTTCCTTTGAGCGCAGCCGTGGAGACATTACAGCATCACGTCTGAGACTGGCAGGCAGGACTGCTGGACGGGAAAGGTGACGAGGGCAAATCAACAATCTCAGCACACATATGAGCGCAGACAGATCTCTTAACTCGAGTACGCTGAAGTGCATGCACACACACAAACTTGAGCAAAGCAATTTTAAAGTCCTTTTTGAAGTTTTCAACTTCAGGGGCACAGTGCAGTCAAGTGGAGCCACCTTCGTTATTACTTGAAAACTTGAACAAACACACTCCCACCTCTGCATGAACCCCAGCCAGGTGCCACACCAGTCAACACAGTTGGCAGTGTTTGCAGTGTGGGATCATGCTAGAGTCGTGACTCCTCGAAGAACTTTCATTGTTTTCACCCGCTGAAACTCTTTGCCTTCAGGTGAAAATGAGCAGATGGTTGCTCGATGTGTATCACAGGAGGCAGATGTTAGTCTACACCCTAGCTAAGCCAACAGTGTGGGTCAGTGGCTGCATGACCATGGTACATAGAAAAGAAATCGGCAACAGCACTCCCCCGAAACACAAAACCTCCAACTTGTAGAAGTGCTCCTGACTCATGCAGTCAGAGTACCATTGGTGATGATGAGGATGATGATGGCAACACCTGTTTTCCCTGCAGTACTAAGTGTAATTGTTGAAACTTGTCTTTTCTAATCTTGCAAATGATACTGAAATAATGATGAAGTTTAAAGTTGAAGAAATTCTGTTTGCTGTGAAAACACCAGTGTTTCAGTTCTGCCTGTGGTCCAGGGCTCAGCGATGAAATTTATCTTAAGTTGGTGTGATTGTTACGAGTACAGATGGAGGCTTTTCTTGGATAATGTGGCATGGAAAAAGGCTCAGCTATTACCCACCTGCTACCTGTAATATCTAAAAAAGATAGATATCATTTTAAATTTACTGGGGGAAAATGATAATGATCCATTTTACCACAAAATACCTTTTACAGACTGAACATGATCAAAATTGACTTGCTTTTGCTCTCAAATAGGGGTGTAACAACACATTGATCTTGACTGATGTATCGATTCAATGATCAACAATCCAATATGCAAAGTGAAAACATGAATTCGTTCACATACTGTGGCAGACTTTGTGATATCAGCAAATATCGTATTGTTGTCCAAAGTATTGATAATATGTTGTATTGTGGTGAAACTTGTCATTTAAAGCCCTAATCTCTCGGGCTGCCCCCACCTAAGAATTGTCCTAGTTGACCAATAGTTGTCATTTAGGGCCATTAGTTGACTAGTCGCCTGCATGTTTACGATATTAATTTAATTATTAAATGATATATTTTGGGCGGGGCAACACAATGGTTTGAGTTGAAGGTGTGAGAAAGAATAGTATCAGTAACATTGTTAACACTGTGCTACATTACAGAGAAATACAAAACCGTACTAATGAACCTTCATTAATATAGGCCTATTATGAGGAAAATAAAACTGAGAAGCTGCTGAGCTAGTGTCGCTTTAACACATCAACCATGTATTAATCCTTTGAATCTGTCTTTGCTTACCTATACAGACGAAGCAAGAGTCATATGCCTTTCTGTGGGACATGGCAGTGTCGAATACGCTGACGACTGCACACTGACTGTAGTGGGAAATGGCATGAGCACCAGAGGCTACGGCATGGCCCTGCAGCACGGCGGTCCTTACAGAGACCTCTTCTCTCAGAAGTATGTACATTGGTTTATATTTATATCGTCTGTGGGACAGATGTAAAGCTCTGGGTAGCCCTGCACTAACATGATCAACTTTTCCGTATTTATCAGACTGAATCTTTACTGAAGAAGGGAAAGATATCTGTCGGCTGTGATTGGTTTGTGACTCCTGTCTGACTGCTGAGCGTGGCCACTTCCTGTGTCTGTCCTTTCAAATTAAATCACCACATGGTCCAGTCGTATAGGTTTTGATTTATTTTGACAAGGTGCAGCTCCTAATAGAGTTTCACGTATGCTTTTTTCCCCCGTTTGTTTCAGCAGCAAAGCTACCAATGAAATCTTGCAAACTAATGACCTTTCTGGTTGGATAATGTTTGGTCAACTATTAGAACGCAGCCCTTTTAATCTCAAACACCTACATAATGCAATGGATGTCTTCTTCTATGAAATAGCTGATGTGTTAATGGCGTACATACTTTACAGGTCTTTCTCTGAAATCTTGCTGTATTGCCCTTCATCTGATTGTTGAATGATCATGAACATTTGTCAGTTGTGTGTACTCAGTGCTGACAGTGAGGAGAAATCCATTTGAAATCCACATTACTAGATAGACAGCCTAAAAACCAATTTTCAGCTCACTGTTTTTGACATTTTTTCAATAGGTCTTTTAAAAAAACATGTTTTTTGTCTTGGTTGGGGCTCGAGGTTGCACTTGCCAGAAGTTTGCTTGATTAGTTGTTATCTCCAGTGGCAGTCTGTAGGATTTGAGCTACAGATCTTGTAGTTTAGAAAGAGGCATCAGCAGTAAGCTGTATGTGCACAGCAGGTCAGGGAATCAGCAGGAGAGTGGAGAGGAATGTTGAGTTTGTCAGGAACATCGCTCTACATTTGGTAAACTCACTGGCTGGAGGGAACTCTGCACAATATGATTTTAAATTTATTTATCAATTCTGTACATTAGTACATGAGATTTTCTCATGCTGGCTTTTTTTGTTTGTCTGGATGAATTACAGTTTGAGCAGTTTAGATCCAGATTCTGGACCTCTGCACTGGAGTCGAAGCTGAATGGTTGGTTGAACATCTGGTTAGATTTCATTGACTGTTGTAGGTTTGCTCAGTTGAACTACTTGGTATTTACACTATTTATTGAAGACTGTGACTATAGCAAAATAGTCCCAGTGAGAGATTGTTCAATCCTCAAACCAACATGAGTTTCTGTTCTGAATCACCACTAACACCTGTTATTGACCAAGAAACCCAATTCTGTGCTTACCCTCCCACACAAATACCATTACAGCTACATGTGCCCAGCTCAGCTGAGTCTGCTTGGCTAACGTTTGCTTTCCCAACTGCCCCTTATGCTACAGCTGGCACTGGTGTCCACTTTGTTCATATAGGTCCCATGTGTGTGTGCTTGGACTGGTGGTGGTGTGACGGTAGCTCCAATGTGAGCAATTATATCCTCAATCCCCACAAGGATGGCTCTTTCTTTCTTTCACTGTATGTGGGCTGATAGTTGTGCCAGGGTGATACACCAGTGAGCCCCTTAGGAGCAAACCTTGGCAGCAAGTGGGATTATCAGTTGAAAGTAGTTGAATAAAACATGGATAAAATGGATAACATAATGGTTTTGGGGCATTATTCTGCCTTCCCATCCCAGTTGTTGGGTAGAGCTGGTAAACGTTTAAGGCTAGTCAATCAAACCTATCCCCTATCTGTCTGACAATAAGCCTCTGGGGGCAGCAGCCAATATGTTGAGAGATCTGCTGTAGCAAGTGGGTGTCTGGGCCATACTTCAGACCCTTGCATGCCAAGTCCGTGTTTTTCATATGTGTTTTCTTTAATCCATCATCCACTAAAAATCGTTACGCATAGAAACCTCGCACACTGAGTCCTGTGGGTTTCATTGTTCTATTTGTTGCAAACATTTGCAATATAAGACAAAATAGACAGGCACATTTGCTCCTTTGTTTCTCTCCACTGGAGATACCTCTCTAGGCTGTTGCCACTTTCTGCCCACGTCTAGGATTTGGCACCGCAGCTACGTGAAGGGGCTGAGTGGCTGGGTTCTGTCTCTCTGTAGTCCTCATTCTCTTAGATTATCCGCCTTGTCATCATAATCCCCTGAATATTACTATCTGATCTGTTGTAAGTAAGCTATCTGAGTTATGAAACTATACTGCGTGCCCTGTTCTTCTCTCTTGTTGATGATGTATGTATCTCGCAGGTAATGCCACATTTTCTCTACTGCTTCTCGGTTAAACAACTCCCTCGGGTTTGACGGGTGTTAAAAAACACAGGAAATTGAACCTGGTACGAAAACTTTGACATGGATGAAAGTTTTGGAGTCAGGGCGCGAACTTGTTTTACAGCACATGGGGTCGTATTTAATTTTAACTGTACGACAATTTCTGATGAAAATACGGACTTGGTCTGCAAAGGCCTTTACTTTCTTGTGCGCCTGTCATTTCAATAAATCTCTATGAAAAGATATCTGCATTAATTTAAAAAAAAAAAAAAAAAAGCTGATATAAAGCCAAATTTTTGTCAGACAATAGCTGATGGGTTCTGAGATTGCATTTCGGCCAATGCATTCCGCCTCTCTGCACGCACTGTTTACCTATAGCTCAAAAACGATGGATCAGTACTATGACTACAAACGGAAACCAGAGCGCTTCTGATACCAGAATCTTGCACCGTCGCCTACTGATTCTGCTTACATATGCAGATATTTGTTTTTAGAAATTAAAGGCTACTTAGATTTATGGACCAACAAATTAAACATCTGACGAATCCTTTTTTGGAAAAAATAATGTATAAGGCTCATCATCTTTGGTTTTTATCAAAAAACACATGCAGTTTTAAACTGATACCCAAAAGATATTGTTGCAGGCTGCAAGAACACACTGTTATTTCCAGTAAATCATGTCTTCCTGCAATGAGCACAGTTCAGAAAATCTTCTAGCAATAAAAACTTTAAGACGGAAATGCAGTAAGCTGCTGATAATTGAAAAAAGATGATTATTATACAGTTGTGGCATTTTAAGCAGTATTTTGCAAATCCATCTTGAACCATTTCTACCCCTTAATATTTAATTTAGACTATTTTTAATGAAGCTTAAAAAACAAAAATAATGAGCCTTATTTATTGAACAACTGTGTTGCTGGAATATGTGAAAAACATTTTAGACTTTCACTTCCCACCTATTTTCCTCTAAACACAATTTTATCAGTGATCCCAGAGTCACAGATGCACACCGACAGCATGGCACTGATACTTTAAATACGTTTTCAAGCACACGTCTTAGTGTTTTTGTATTATACTTTTTATTTTTTCATATGAAACAAATCAATTCTTCCAATGTCTTTTGAAGTGTGAAATGTCTTTTTAGCATGAATTCTCACAGTACATTCAGTTAATGTTGATCTGAAAGAAAACATCTTTGAACTTGGCACTTAGAAAACAACCACAAAGAATTGTCACCTTTATTGATTTAGAACAAAATTTACAAAGCCATTCAAACAGTCATTTTTTTAATACTTTTATGTTTTTTAAACTCAACTGTTGAGAATATTCAAAATACTCTTTTTAATGTTGCTTCTCTCTCTCTTTGTACTTACAAATATGTACATTATAGTCTCTGTGTCTTGTCACGTGTCGTCCCACTGACTCTTCATCACTGGTAATAAAAACCCTTTTTTAGTGTTTTATTTATAACTCTTCACACAGTTAGCACTCTCTTCAGCTCTCCACTACTCTGTTTGAGCTTGAGTGTCTGTGAATGTTCGGTGTGCTCAGATGGATGTCCCGTGGCTGGGCTCACTGGCTTCTGGGATGGGTCCTCCTGGCACTGGTTGGTAGGACATTGGCATTGGTGTCTTGACTGGGCTCTGCCGGAAGAGCCCCCCATTGGGCGCCCTGTGTTTGCAGCGGATAGAGGGCATGGTGGCACTGCTGAGAGGCAGGGGCAAGGTCCTGCCAGTGGCTGCACCCAGTGTCCTTCCTGCCCCATGACCCTCCTGGAGGAAGGTGGTCACAGAGAGCCGCGGCGGCCCCCGATGGGCTGGGTAATCCCGAGCAGACAAGGCCTCCAGAGACTGGCTGGGCTGCATGCTGCCAATGTCCAGGGCAGATATCTCGATAGACTGGCCTGGCAGCTGCTTGTGGGCCAAGTCCTCGTCCAGGAGGCTGTTCAAACGCTGGTGGACCTGTTCCAGGTTCACCTCTTTGTCCTAAAGATAGATAGCCATAGAGTGCATGTGGAATAAAAGAGGCAAGGAGAAAGGACGGAGGTTTTAATGGAAGGGAGAACATGAATGTAATTAAAGAGGAGTGTGATAAAGAATAAAAGTGAAAATGAATGTGCAGTGAAAGGGGTTAGGAGGTTAGAAGAAAGAATGGGTCGGGGATAGAGAGTGAACGAAGACAGAGAAAGACAGGTTACAATGGTTGTTTCATCATCACCATCAAGACCAGTTTATATGCAGCGCAGTCTACTCTTATTATTATTCAGTTCACATGAGTTTGACGGGGGCTGAAAAAACACACTGGCTTAATTAAGCTTTAGACAGCAAACCCAAATATATAAATTAGTAACATACTGGAATTTTTCAAGCAGCCAACATCAAGAGAGACATTACCTTTAAACATTAATTCTTAAATATGGGGTCGTAAAAGGTAATGTCTCCTCTTCTGAAATGAACTTAAATGAAGATGTCTCTTCATGCAGAAGTGTTTAAATTTTCTCCACAATTAGGTGACCACACATCTGCAGTGGGCGACTCTTGCGTGAAGAGCATCTGCTGTTAACAAGACAGGCTCCAATAAACGCACAGATTCAATGAATCGAACTTTGTGAGACAATAAAATCTAAATGAAGACAAAGTAGTTAATTGAAGTCGTCTAAATTATATTGGAGAATCTATTAAAATATTCCTTTCCCCCCCCAAATAAAACGTAAATATGTGGGAACACATATAAAGGAGGGAAGGGAGAAGCCAAATAACGAGTACATGATTGCTTATCGGACACATTTGGCTGCACCCTGCCCTCCACACAGCAATATTTTACTCTACCAACATGCACCCATTTAAGTCGAGCCACACTGAAGACAGACGTAACAAAAAAGCCAAATAACAGGAGAGACCGTGGGGTGAGATGACAGATGAAGCAACTACAATGTACCCCTGCCCGGCCCCATGCCCCGCCCCTTTGCCCTGACACAGCCAATGACAGTAGAGTACGTCAGGCCTCTCCTGACCTGTGTCAAGAGCATCGGCCTCCTCCCAGTCTGTCTCTCTGTCTGTCCATATGTGCCGCCTCCCTTCTGGTGCAGCGCTTGTTATTTCATTATATGTCAATGGACCAGAAACCCTTTCCAGACCGTAATCCTTAGTCACCTGCTGGAGATCATAGACAACCATACATTACCAAAGCGGTCCCCTGTGAATCCGGACATTGACATATAATTGCAATTAATTACTATTTAGTTAATAGAAGGAATAGTTTGACATTTTGGGAAATAATCTTTTTCACTTTCTTTCTCAGTAGTAGATGAAAAGGTCCATACTTCTCTCACATCTGTGCTTTAAAGCTGTAGTTGGTAACTTTTATAAAAATAAGTCATATTTGCTGAAACTGTCGCTATATCCACGCAGCAGTACGAGACAGATAATCTGTGAAAAAAATCCTGTTACTCTGCCTTCTCTATTAGTTCATAGCACTTCTAATGACCTTATCAAACGTGAATGAAAACACCTAATCAGAGCTGAGGAGTGTCTGAAGTAGCTGTCAATCATGTAAATCACTGCTCGTGAACTGCAGTCAAACTAGGCTGGAAGATAAAATATGAAGCGAGATTCAATTACCTATTTCTCTTCTTAAATGTTTGGGAGATGAGAAAGTTTGTGACCTAGCCGCCATGTTGGAAATAGTCGATCTAAAAACTCTTTTGGTCCTGGTGAAACCAACTGTAGCGTGTCATTCTGAGTAATTTGTGTGGTGGTCATATGTCTGTCTGTGGACAGATTTTTCAACACAGGTCGAGTTCGCAGATGTGTGCGATCTGAGTAAAGCGGACAAAGGTTTGGAGTATTCCTTTTAAGACGCGGTTTGCTGTATTGGCTGGGATGGTCCCATTGAGAGATAGTCTGTAGTTACCTGCCGTGATGGCTGATAATGTTTTCACCTTGTGTGTGTGTGTCATTAGAAAATGGGGTCCTGGTGACGCCTAGTGTAGCATGAACTACTGCAGAAGCTGTTTTGAGTGTTTTGGCAGGTCTTTGTATGCCTGTCTGTGTGAAGGCCGAGTTCAGAGTTGGGTATGGTCCAAGCAAAAGGGCCAGAAAAAGAGGGAGGGCCATTTACATCAATGGCTGACATTCGCTTTAATTCACAGATTGCTGTATTGTGGCAGGTGTGATCCTAACACAAGGTGGTCTCTATAATTTAAGAGAATGTTGATACATGAGGTCCATTGTTTGGCAACTAACAACTGGAAACTTCCTTGGCTAACTGTCTCCTGGCTGTAGCTTCTTAATTAACAGACAGATATGAGAGTGGTATGAATCCCCTCATCCAACTCCTGGCATGAAAGCAAATAAGTTTATTTCTTAAAAGTCGAGCTATTTGTTTTAATGGTTGATATGTTCAGGTTTACAGTAGGTTCTGCTAGAAATGGCTGTCATAATGCCCACATACTGTGTGTTTGTGCTGTCATGGTGCCAGTGATTCTCCACTCAAATCTTATGAATATTAAACACTCGTTCTGTGTAAGCTTGAAAGGTAGCCGACTGTCAAACATGTAAAGCTATTAAATCAAACAGGGATATAAAATTGAGAAACACAGCAAATTAGTAGAAAATATGCTTTATAAATAAGTTAAATGAGTTTTTTTCTATTTTAGCTTGGAACTATTATGTTTAATGATTAATTAATTTGTCAATATTTTGATTAATCAAGTATTAATGTCGTGTTTTGGCCAACAGTCACATTTCAAGCCGACAGAGGGTCAATGTTTGATACTCATAAGATACATTTTGTGTGGAAAATCACTTCTACAAACACAAAAAATAGTGGATCACACTACCATGATAATACGCAAACAAAAGACATCTAACACATCTTAAGTTCCATAAATAATGACAGTGATGTTTGTCTGTTGTGAATCTCCCATGACAGCAGTATGTGGTCATTATGAGAGCAGCTGCACACAAAGACTGGAATAGAAATCAACAGCAGTAACTCAAACTCTCATTTGCCCCCAAAACCAGCATGGGTGGAGTTTGATTTACTGTCTTTTCAGGACAGGACTGGGTCTGTAATGGATGTCCTCAGCCAGTGGTTCTTATTGCATTGTTGGTCTGTCATGTCAAACAGGCAGGTCAAGGCTCAGATTCTTTACTATCAGCTTTTGCTCACACTTTAGTTTAGGGATCCATGTCAAGCCTTAGTTGTCTGGACGCCTCATGCAGAGGGGCTGCCCAGTCGACAGCAGCGAGATAAGGTCAGAGCTCTAAAGCATTAAGACTTGAATGGATTAGCTAAAGAGAGCTATTGTACAACTGAAGCACTTATCGACTCAGAAGTACAATTTCAGTATGTGGTTATGAATTTGCAATTCAACGTTATATTTACTTTTGTTACTTCAGCTGCGGTTCTCTCACATGAGCACCAGAGACTGTGATTGATTGTTTAGGCCAAAGTGCAGGCAGTTAATGCTTTTGTGTATCAGTATGAGAGAATCACAGCGAGTTTGTTTGAGAGAGAAGCCTCAGAAGTCCCTAACAAAGCACCCCAACCTCTCTCCCAACATGAGAAGGAATGAGTAGATTGATCACATGATGTCTGGACTATCATCAGGGGCACACCTATTATAATTGGGTGTACTGCAGCTCTACTAAATCGGGGCTGGCGTCAGCGCCTGCTGGATCCATAAAGTAGAGTGTGGCAGTGGCATCTCTGGGCAGGACCGGGGGGCCCGGGGGTCTGGGTCTCGACCGGGGCCTTGGTGGGGCAGGGGGACCCGTGGTGGCCACCATGGCCCGGTTCTGGGTTAGCAGGCTTGGGACTGGGCCCTGGCCCGACGAGATGTCAGTGGTCACCTCTTTGGGCTGCTCTCTCCGGCAGTGGTTGCTGTTCCACCAGGTCTCCAGTGCAGCCACTAGGAGGGCCAGCAGAAGCCCCGCAGCCAGGATGCAGAAGACGCCCGCAAAGCTGTGGAGACGCAGCGCCCTTCCCTCCGGCTGGGCGTCTGCGTGGCTCTGCAGGTCACAGCGGCCTTTCTTCGGCCACCATTTCTGCTTCAGGATGTCAAGATCACCTTTTTCCTGAAGTTCCAATATCCTGTAGAAAGGAACGACCCAGCAGTTAATTCAAGGAGGTGCATAGTTTCATGTAACAACACAGGCATTGAACAAATCCTACAATAGCAATAATTTGTTCATGTTAAATGTTGGCTAATCGAATGGCATAAGCAGTTGAGTAGAGCATGGAAAATTAAACATAATTTTCACAGGGAAACAATGAGGAATCAATATAGTGCTCTGAACGACTATGGTTACATGATATTACTGTGTAGCTGTTCATGTACTGCATTAGCATTGATTGTGGGTAGAATGCTATTTCAAGCTGCAGTCTGCACAGCAGCAGATTGTGAGACGTGATACCGACGCATTGTTGAAACAATTTCCGAGTGCTAACAAGAGCTCAAAGACCAGTCCTATGTAAACAAGGCGAAGAAAAACAATCGCATCTTCAAGATTAATTGGTTTCATATCAAAATGCATAAGAGTGTAAACAAAGATGATCAAATACTGCAGTCAGCCCATTAGTTAGCATGTAGAGAGGAATGAATGGATACGGGGGAGAATTATGATGGCTGAGTACAAACTGAGGCGAGACACTGAATCTGTCCCATCGGAGTTGTTAGCTTTCTGCACAGTCATTACTCAGTCTCAGTTATTCAGCCAGTGACTGGCACACGTTTGTGTGAAAGTAAGGCACACTCGGACTCAAAGCTTTTGACATTTATACACATTTATGCTCATAAACCTTGAAATATTCACCATTTCTTTACTGCATTTCACGTAGGCGGTATTTGTAGTTAACAGGGGGATCAATCCTCCCATTTTAGATGTTTGTCCTGAATCTGTAGTTTACATGGAGGAGTTTGCTGCCCTGATTTGAAATTCACTTCTATCAGCCTTGTAAAACTGCAGTGAAAATGTTTGAAGCAGCATATTTCTGTCTAGTGTCTAGGGCAAAGAAAAAAAAAGATAAACCAAAAACTATGGGCTGAAAGTCTGAAAAATGTACTTTTCCGTCTGCATCTTCAACATACTTTGTGATAAGAAATGTTCAGGTTCCATTGTATCTAGACATCAGTCAATATTATCACAGAATTTGCAGTTAACTACAGCTTGGGTTTTATTTTCATAGCGCTGGCCATCTGTTTTGTCGGTTGTGATAACACTGTAGCCACCAAAGTAATTGCTGGGATCTGGAGACACTGTGACATCACTAAAAATAGCTCGAGCAAGGCAAAAATTATGAGCATTCAGGGTTAGTCAAACTTGTTTGGAGGAGAGAACAAAGGGGAAGTTAAACTCATCACCCAAACTGTCCTGTGTAAAGAATAAACCCACTTTCTGGTTCAACTTTCACCTATTTTATCATAGTTGTGTGCACTCGTGGTTTTCCTGTGCAATTGTCTGGAGGTTTCTTGTGCCTACTTTTGTTTTGTCCCTTCTAAGTTTAACTTGGGGAGAGACCAGCATTAGTGGGAGCCAATCATTTGCACAGAGAAGCTGAACAAGCTGAGAGACTAAAAAAGCTGCTTTTTAGGACCATGAATTATCTTGGATGTGAGGGCCTCTGTGGAGGCAAAGCCATTGAGATGGAGTTTTATGGCAGGTAATGATAGGAGCGGACATTATGTTATGAGCTGCCCAGTGGACGTGAGTGGCTTCAGCGAATAGACTACTGGATATCTGACACCAATGAAATTAAATATTTGATTGGCACATGCAGACCAGAGAGAAATGGTGTCTGGGGTGAAAGAGTGTGCAAGTATGTTTGAGCTGTTGTTGTGTAGCTCCTCAACCCAATTGCCAGAATCAATGTTTGAATTGTGCATTTCTGCAAACTGCGGATATGTTGAAACTTGATGCTTTAACATCACTGTGGTTAATGTGTGGTTATGTATCAAGGTTTGGCTTGAATTACCTGCTTTTGGGAGCACAATTAGAGCTGGAAATGTCATGCTAAAAAATAACCTGCCATGTTGTTTATTGATCAGTGATGCGCAGCTGGCAGCCATCTTGACTAAGCATGTGTGCACTAGGGTTGCCCTCTAATGGTTGACCAAATGTTAGTCGACAAGAAAGGTCATTAGTCTGCAAGATTTCATTGGTCATTTATTTGCAGAAAAAACAAACAAACAAACGTGAAACTCCATTTGGAGCTGTGCCTTGTCAAAATACACCAAATCCTATATGACTGGACCATATGGGGATTTAATTTGAAAGGACAGACACAGGAAGAGGCCACGCCCAGCAGTCAGACAGGAGCCACGTTAATTTCCAGGGCCAGTACCTGGGGTTATTACACAGGCTAGTTAATAACATGTTGGGCAGGAAATCCAAAGTGTGGGATCATTTTGAGAAAGTGAAGGACGAACCCCAGGTGATATGTAAACTCTGCAGGCAAACATTTGCCTATCATTCATCGCTTTCTATGTAGACCATATTTACAATGTTTTATGACTTTTCTCATAAACACACATAATGTTTCTTGATGCACTATATCAACAGTCATAAAACATTATAGATGTGACTTACACCGATCAGCCAAACCATTAAAACCATTAGTGGGTGAACTGAATAACATTGATCATCTTATTACAGTGCAATGTTCTGCTGGGAAACCTTGGGTCCTGCGATCATGTGGATGCTGCTCGATGTGGTCCACCCACCCGAACACTGTTGCAGACAAAATAAACCCCCTCATGGCAACGGCACTTATCGATGGCAGTGGCCCCCCAGCAAGACAATGCAACATGCCACATCACGTAAACTGCTCAGGCATGACCCGAGGAATGGGACAAAGAGCATCAGCCTGACCTCCAAATATGCCAGATCCCAACCTGATTGACCATTTGAGGGACGTGCTGGTACCCCCAGACATGGACACAGGACCTCTGGAGGGTGTCCCTTGCTGTCTGGCACCAGGGCATTAGCTTCAGATCTTTTGAGCCCTGTGGCTTGTGAGGTTGGGTACCAGCATGTCCCACAGATGTTTGATCAGATGGAGATCTGGGGAATTTGGAGGCCAGGTTGATGCCTTGAGCTCTTTGTCAAGTTCCTCGGACCACTCCTGAGCAGTTTTTGTGGTGTGGCATGACGCATTGTCCTGCTGGGGGGCCACAGCCACTGGGGAGTGCTGTTGCCATAATGAACAGTGCCTGGTCTGCACTGGTGTTTAAGTAGGTGGAGCATGTCAGGTGGCGTCCACACGAATGTCAGAACCCAAGATTTCCCCAAAAGAAAATTGCATTGTAACAAGATGATCAGTGTTGTTCACTTCACCTCTCAGTGGTTTTAATGTTTTTGCTGATCAGTGTATAATGAAATATAAGTGTTTTATGAATGCTCTTGACTAGTTATAAACTAGAGGTTGACTGATGGGGCTTATGATGCATTATGAATACCTATACACACCTCAACCATCAACTGTACCAAGGACTCATAGAATAACAGTCCATGCAGTACCGTAAATAATCATCGTATGTGTTAAGTAAAGTCTAGAAGGCTACATATTGATGTATCTATATAATACATGCCTCATCGTAAGGTTTCATTGTTGGTGTTAAGTAAAGTGTATTGCATTTTCATGTATTTAAAAGAATCTATGAGGCATCATAACTGATTAATGTCTATCATACCCAACAAAAGAGTGTGCCAGGGCTGACGTCAAAACCCGGTAGTTTAGCATCGCGCTGGTTCCCGGAAGAGAAAGTGAATGTGATTTTTGCATTGCGTTTTGGATTATGTCAGAAAATAAGCTCTGTGGCTAACACAAGTTTATGATACTTACAGGTTTTGTTCAGTGAGATAATCTTCACATATGAACACCTTTCATACTGCATTTGAAGCTTAAATGCGATCGCCAGAAATAAAAAGCTAACATTAGGCTTTAACGGACTACATGACTACTCCACGGTCGCATGACTCTTGACGTCACCGCCACTAAGCTTTCAACTGATTTCGGCTGCTTTATTTTAAAAACATTGTATAATGGGGAAATTGGACTGTTTAAGCTAAATAAAAGGCTGTAATGGCGGACTGCCAGCACTCTCGTCTGTTCGGGGTGATGACGTTTAATGTCCCCGACAGGGTTTGTAGTCGTATTGAGCAACTTGTTAGCAACCGCCTTTTTTATGACACGTAAAAGCTTCAAAATTCACAAGTAGGGTATTTACTGACGTGTTTTATGTCGTAGAACAAAACCTGAAACTCGCTTAAGCTTTTGTTAACCACAGACCTTATTCGAGGCAGTTTACCAAAATCCCATTCAAAAAACGTATTGACTTTTAGACGAGAGAAGCCGAACTGCTAAAAGCGCTAACGGAGTTCCGGGTTTACTGGCACACTCTATACTTTTAAAATAATTTTAGAAGACTAAAGTCTGACACCCTCTCACATCTAAAGACAATGTGTCATGAGTAAGTGAGTTTTTAGTCACAGAGTAAATGTTAGCTTGAGAAAGGAAAAAAGTGGACAGACATTGTTGCAGCCCTCAGAATCCAAGGGAGTTTGCTATATGCTTAACCACCATCCTCATCTCAAACAAGGTTAGCCTACTTGTAAGATAATGTTAGCTACCTGAATCTTTGCTATTAGCCTACAAGTAAACTATACATTTCAGTTTATGAATTCTAGTTTCACTCATAAGTGGTTACATTATTTTAAGCTAGTAATATTTAGTTAAAACATATGGTTAGCTTGTAGGCTAATAGCACACATTCCAGTAGCTAACATTAGCTTGCAAATAGCCTCTATGGTGGTTAGCTTGCTAGCTATAGCATACTTAAGGGGGGTGCAATAAATTTTGTCCACTTTTTTCCGTCTTCACGCTATCATGGCACATATGTGAGGACATATGAAAGAGGCACTCCTGTTCACAACTCCACTTTCTCCTCACTTTCCACAGTCCAAAATATGACAGTTAGCCAGTTGGTATTATTTGCGAGCATGTTCCGCTTGCCCCGCCCTACTTCGCTCTGATTGGCTGGTACTACTGCGCTGTGATTGACTTGTACTCGTTTCCTCCAGTTTTCCTCCTTAGTTGATTGAGCCGTTTAAATTGGCACATTTAGCTACATTTGTCTGTGGGAAAAGATAGATAAAGTGGAGTTGAGAACAGCAACAAATGTGGGCACATGTCAAATGATAGAGTGGAGAATGAAAGAAGTGGACAGAAATTGCTGCAAATCCCCAATAGGCAAGCTAACTACTGTAGGGGCTACTAGCAAGCAAATGTTAGCTACTGGACTGTTTGCTAGTAGCCTATGAGCTAACTGTTTCTTTCAGCTGAAGCCTGCTAGCTTTAAAAATTACACTGTATAACCATACGACTACAGCAGGAAATCTTCAGTTGAAATGTACAGTTAGCTTGTGGGCTGTTGCTAATATTCCAGTAGCTAAAGTTAGCTTACAAGCAGCCTTGTTTAAAATGGTGAAAAGTGGTTAGGGGATTTTGAGGGCTGCAACAGTATCTGTCCACTTTTTTCTATTTGAAGCTAACAATTTTGCAAATACCTACTGCAAGATACCCAGTTTTTGCTAAATCTGATTCTGTGACAAAAAAAGCTCTCTGACACACATTGTCTTTAGGTGTGAGAGGCTGTCCGTCTTTAAAGTATTCTAGTGTATGATAGACAATCACTTATGAAGCAGCATAGATTACTTAGCTTACTTTTAACCTTATGATGAAGCATGCAGTCATTATGGTCCCACTCTCTGGAACAAACTGCCTGACGATCTGAGATTCTCTGCAACTGTGTAATCCATTAAAGTCCAGCTTAAGACCTACCTGGGGCATTCTACCGAATGTGTGCAAGGTCAGGCTGGAAATATTTTGAAATGTTGTATGTTTTATTTCCAAAACTTTGTCCCTATATATATTGTACCATATGTAAAGGTCACATATCTAGTAAAATGACTGTAAATTTTTATATTGTATTTTCAGACTGTTTTGGAATGTTTTTCCTCTCCCAAAATTTGTCACTACCGAAACATATAGTATTATATTATACAAAAAAATATATATCAACCTGTTATGCTTGTTTCTTCCCTTGTCTAAAGATTTAAATTTTTACAAATTTTGACTTAAGGTTTTCACAATTAAATCTACAAAAATTAATATTTTAACAAATTTCGAAGTTCAAATTATAGAATTCTTCAAAATCTAAATGCAATCTTTCTTTGTAAAATGCATAAGGCTGATCAGATTGATTTCAGAGTTAATAACTGATGAAACAGAACATAAATGTAACCGATTAGCATCATACTTTAGTTGATAACTCAATATACTTTATTTTTTACAAAACACCCAGTGTTTCGGTAGTGACCATTATTCTGTTTTTAAGGTTGCATCATATTTCCTCAAATGTATGCCTTATGGTGGGAATTACAAATTCAAAGACAAATGTTTTGTGGTCAATAAAAAAATTTAATTTTTGAGAGAGCAGAGCAGAGTAGAGCAGAGTAGAACAGAGTATAGCAGAGCAGAATATAGTAGAGTAGAGCACAGTAAAGTAGAGTAGAGCAGAGTAGAACAGAGTAAAGCAGAGTAAAGCAGACCAGGGTAGAGTAGAGCACAGTAGAGCAGAGAAGAGCAAGACTCTGGACCACAAAATTATGGGGTTTAACTACTGACCATTCCATTTTGTCACTACCGAAATGATCATGTCACTACCGAAACTTTACCATAGGTTTCGGTAGTGACAATCCTAGCTATTTTTCAGGATAACTAAAGAATGCTAGCAGTCACATGGCTAACAAGCACATGTCTGAAGAGTTGTTCACACAGAAAAACATAATATTTTGCATAAACCCCCCAAATTTTTACATAATTAAAGAGAACGTGTGTTTGGTAGTGACGGTTTTAAAAGTTACACACTGATTTTCAGACTTTGAAAGACATTTATTTAAAAAATGATGGGAGTCAGCGACTTACCATGCCGTCATCTGGGACAGGGGTGCAGTACTACCCCCCGTCTCAACCAGAGCATTAAAACTCTTGTGTTTCGGTAGTGACATGAAAACAAGGGACACTATTTTTTTAGCATAGTTTCTTAATTTAAAAATTAATCCCACAATACATCTAAATCGTTCAACTTCTGTTTTAAATTACACTTTTGAAAAAAATATGAAAAATGTTTTAAGTGTTATTTACATGAATTGAATTTTAGAGGTCAGGGTTGGGGACAGCTACTTCCCAATAGAAAGTACCCTATAAATGGTGATTTTGTATATATTTGGCTTATCACTTTTTCATTTAATGTCCTGGGTTTAAATAGGTCATAACATAATCTTTGTAAATATCTATGTCTGAATACTCAATTATATCATTTTTGTTGTTTTTTTGTTAAGGGACGGCACTTTGCACAAAATCGGTAGAATGCCCCACCTGTTGTCCCAGGCCTATGAATCGTTAGTCTGTGTCCATCTGTCTGTCTCTACCTCTCTCTGTGTTGGCTAGGGATGAATTACTGTCAAGACTTGATGTGTTTTTATCCACACATATGTAAAAGTGCATTGAGATTACTCTGTATGAAATATGCTCTATAAATAACGTGATTCGATTTGATTGTCTTTAGGTGTGAGAGACTGTCAGTCTTTTTAAAATATTCTAGTGTATGATAGACAATCACATATGAAGCAGCATAGGTTATTTTAAATACATTAAATGCACCACACTTTACTTACTTTAAACCTTATGATGAACCATTCATTGTTATAGATGCATCAATAAGTACTTGACTTTACTAAACACATACAATGATGACTTATGATACTGCATGGACTGTTATACTACGAGTCCTTACTACAGCTGATTGTTCCGATGCACATGGAACCTAAGCCTAGTTTTTGTTTATTGATTTCAAATAATTTAAAGGTGAATGACACTAGAATTGAGCAATATCAGCTGGTTCCATTACTGCTTAGCTACAGTGAATGCTTTGCAATTAATATATCAATACACAGTATAAAATATAAACCAATGTACATACTTCTGAGAGAAGAGGTCTCTGTAAGGACTGCCGTGCTGCAGGGCCATGCCGTAGCCTCTGGTGCTCATGCTGTTTCCCGCTACAGTCAGTGTGCAGTCGTCATCTGTCAGAGCAGCGTACTCCACCACCGCCATGTCCCACAGAAAGGCATATGACTCCCGCTTCGCCTGGATAGTTTAGATAGTTTAGCAAAGACAGATTCAAAGGATTAATACATGGTTGATGTGTTAAAGCAACATTAGCTCAGCAGTTTGTTTTATTTTGCTTATAATAGACAATACAGACAGTAAGGAGGAACATTTTGTTTTTCCATTTTATGATGAAGACATAAATGCTTTTTACTTTAATTTTCACGGTTAAATCTGCCAGTTTGTGCACCTCTCCCTTGTCATTTCATGTACTCATTGAACACAACGCCCTGTGTTGGTGGGAAGGCTTTTCACTGGGGTAAATATTTGCACATAAATTAGCATAAACACTTTGCCCACTCATTAAAGCAAACAAACAGTGCAACATTAGATTTCTTACAAAGATGATGAAAATAGTTGCACCCCTATTTTTTTCCCAGCTTTGGCTTCCTCTGCATGTAGCATCTTTTCAGACACACGATCATGTGCCGTAGCCTCAAGCACACTGTGTAGAGAATATGTAGAACAACCAAAGCTGAAAATCCTTCTGGAGTTTTTTTGTGTTGTTATTTTTTGGTACACAGATCTCTGACTTTCTTCCCTGTGGTATCCCTACATCCTACGTCTCCCAGAGTAAGACTGTGCTCTCAACAAATACAGCTGAGCAGCCTTTTCACCTCACATCTCATTAGGACTACACAGGGCTCTAAAGTTCACTCAGCTTTAATAAATAAACACAAAGAGGAAAAAAATCATATTACTGTCAAACTATAAACTGGAGTCAGAATGAGGGCCATGCAGCAGTTTGTGGGCTCTTGGAAGCACTGTTTTCAGTAACAGGGAAAAATGGCTTCTTCTTCAAGTATATTTGAAGTTCGTTTCAAAACTGAAAAGATTTTTTTCATTTATATCTGTGCAACGCAAACTGGCCTGACTACACTGAATGCAACTGGCTGCTCAGAAAATAAAGCCGTTTACTGACAAGTGCATATATCTAGACTGTGTAATTTGTTTAATTATGGATTATTCTTCAATCTGGTGTTTGTAAGAGTGTGTTTGTGCTACAGGAAGAGAGAGAGGGGAGAGAATTCATTAAATATTAATTCAGCAGCACAGAGTTTCTTGGAAATAATTAAAATCCCTCCCAATTTAGTAGATTAAAAATATCACTTTACTCACATGCCTGTGTGAATCAGGAACAGTAATTATTAACAGACTCACGGTTCCTACCTGCTGGTGTGACAGTAAAATGCTACATTTAATTATCTTCAAGGCCAAGCTCATGTTTCACAGTATTCATTTCACTCTGAGCTGGAGATAGAATTATATTATATTTTTAGATAATTTATTTAAGAGCATTAACAGTTTCTGGAGGAGAAAGCAATCCCTTCATTGCCTGTTAGCTAAATATGTATTTTAATGTGTGTTTGAACCAAAATTATTTATTATGTAGGTATTACCTAAAAAACCCTAATTCACTCTGCCTTTTTTATATTGCATAGTTCCTGTGTGTCCAAATGTTACTGTTAAAGGTGCAGTGTGTAAGATATGGTTACAACTTTAGTATAAAACATAGAAAATTGATTTTCAATCAAAATTTAGAATTAACCCTTTGCTAAGTCCCGCCCTCAGACACAGACTGGCCAATCATAATGTAGCATCAAGCCAGCTCAGACCAGGGTCCGACAACAACACAGCTGTGCTCCATTGACTCTAATGCAATCGTTTCAGATTTCCTTCATTTTCAGGCTGGTTTTGTGGATTTGGAGCTAAATGTTGTGCCTGGAGCACGTCGTGTATTAATGATACTCGTTACCTGGAGAGGTTGGAAAAAGACATACATTTCTTCCCTGTTCCAAAACCAAAATCAAACCCTGAAAAGTGTAGGGTTAGCTAGCTAGCTACTGAAGATATAGCCTACCTCACTCTGCTAGTTTTCCAATCAGACTTTGCCACAATCTCTATCAGCCAATCAGGATGCCACTGCGAAATTTTAAATCTGCTCTCTCCTCTGCTGCTGTCATTTCAGGCAGAATCGTCAAGCCCTCCTCCAGCCATCGTATCCAGAGTCCAGGACAAGCTGAACAAAGGCCTATTCAACTATGGATTCATCACCCTTCTTAAATCATATCATTTCTATGGGGTCTAATCGGCAAAGGCTTTTCACATTTTTCATTCTTATGTGCACGTTAATAAATATTCTTTTTACTATAAAAACAACAAGTCTCTTCTGATTGAACCAACGTTGGCTATTTAGCTATAACGTAAACTGGGCAAACACCACACGTGAAGATTACAAGAAAGTAGTGTGATTTTAACCAACTCGTGGTCTTGCCATGCTGTTAATTAGGAGTTGGCAGAGGAGGTGAAAAACTGCCCCTAATCTTTTTTTAAGCATGTGACACGTGTTACACATTGCACCTTTAAAGAATATAAAGTTTGCAAGGATGCCTACAGAAGTCCAACAATAGCAACGTGAGTTAAAAGTGTTCTGACAGCATTTTATCTATAAATACCAAAATAAACACTCACCCTCTTGATTCCCTCTGATGGGCTGGAGACTGAGTTCTCGAAGGCATTGTTCTTGTTGATGGTCTTCCAGAGCTCGGCGTATGTGCTGTCCTGTTCCAGAGGGTTGGTCCCTTTGGCTTGGAAATACTCGTACACTGCAGAGTCTCTCACTGTCCCGTAAACCAGGTCCACCTGCTTGGACAGGTCTTGGAACGACCTAAAGACAGAGTCAAATTGGGGATTAAGTTTAGTGATAGAAAACTATGGCGGAAAAACAGGAAATGATAAAGAGATTCAAACAGAAAGAGACCTTTTATAAGAAAACGTTTCAGTCTGTGTCATGTGGGGAACTGTAATTATACGACTATCTACAGGAAATATGACTGTTGTGGGAGTTAAAGTACAGAGAGAGATTGAGTATTAAATGAATGATCCACAATTTGCGCATTTATTAACCAGAAATTATTAAATATTATTATTATTAAATATAGGCCCAGCATACACACCTTTTTACAAATCAACCTATTCAAACTTTAACAGCTGTATTTCTTGTACTAATCTTTTGTTTGTATTTGGATTGGAGACTGTGTCTTTAATTCAACAATATAATATTTTCATTATAGTGTTACGTCTCATATCATTCTTTTACCACATGCACAGACTGTTGTACGTGTTTGCTGCCAACAAAGCTGTTACTGCTTACAATATGTCAGCTTGTATAATCTAAACCATGTCTTATTTTTTTTCCACATATGAGTAAGTACAAGTACTAAGGGGTGTAGTTTCATAACACTATTATATATCTGTTCTTTAGAGGATACGACATTTGCTGATACCACAGTCTCCCACGATACAGTTTCGATTCAGGGCCCTGTGATTGTCTTTTTCTTGGCTGCTTGCTATCATCTGCTTGACGGTAGGCTGCTAGCACTGACTGAATGTTAAGGAAGGTGTGGGTGTGCAGAAATGGTGATACAGGTGTGAAGTGTTTCAAATAAAGGTGTATCTTCAAGATGAAATATCGATTGTCACTTTGCATCAAAAATAATGGACGGTTCATTGTTAAATCGATGTATTGATCTAAATTGATGTATAGTTAAACCCATATACATGGTCCGAAATTAACATCCACCAAGTGCCAATTGTGGGTAGATTTTCTGTGTGGAGCGTGAATCTCAGGACCAGTAAATGTTTGTACTAAAATAGTCATGTGATATAAAAAGCTATGCTGAGTCTCTACGGCATTTTTTTGTCATTTACGGGCACACTGCTCTGCTGCTCCTCTCCTGTCAGTGTCAGAGTTTGAAACACACCACACACATTACAAATGTGTTTTTACGCGCATCTAAAAAGTGCAATAAAACAGGGAGTCAGTACTTATTAGCACACAGGGCATCAGCTGCTCCGCTGATCAATCAGTGGATACAGGTCTGCTGCTAGCTACACTTAGGCTAATGTGTAGCTGAGGGTTATGAGCTGTGCCCATACTTATGAACGTTATGTAATAGTAACACACAGGCTTGGTAGTCAAAGCCAGGACAAACTCTTTAGTGCCTCCCATGTTGTCAGAGGAAGTGCACTACAGCTTGACTCCTTCCATTCTTACCTTTCACAATAAAAGCTCTAGACATATACACCACATCACTGTTTACCAGAAGGAACTTCTTCACAAACTGAGGCTGTGTTAATGACTTGTCCAATATAGTAAACTTATTTTGCCTCAAATTGTGCTGTGGTATCTTATTTAAACTTGTATTCAAACGAATACCTGATTATCTTGACACAATGTACTGAAATAAATGTATTTATGATACAATAAGGCAATTTATTATTTTTGCTGATAAAAACATGCTTGGCTGATGGATTTTTTCATCTGCCAGTTCCTTTGGCCGTGTGTCAAAAACTTAATTTCGGACACTGCCCATATATCAGTGGAGATTATAGGTCAAACATTCAGATGGGACTGTCTGTCACTAATTGAGTGAACAGGGTTTGAACACTTCTGACCTTGGTACCCCACTACTGCTGCTATAAGAAAAGACACTGTGGTCGCCGGCGATTTCCGCTGCTGTCAACACTCCTTTGCTTCGTCATTCATTACTCCACTTAAGCCTCTTGGCTTGTTTCCTCACATATACAAAATTCTCCCTCTATTTAAAATTAAAGTTTTAACTCCCCCCTGGTTCACTACATCCAATCAGTAAGCCTAAAACAACTACCTCCATCTCTTATACACACTGGAACATTAATCAGTGTGTTCTTTATCGACTAAATTGGCTGCACCTGCAGCATGCTGCTTGTTATTCTGATGTCAACGCTTTCCCCTGCACTACCAGATTCAGAGTTATGATGACCAGGTTGGCAGGTTAAGTTGCTGACTGATTGTGGGGTTCATCCCCGTGATTGGGCTTTTGCACCCTAATAGAGTCTGCACCAAAATCGAATCTATTTTTTATGAACGATACTTAATATCTGAAAACTAGTCGCTCCTAATTGAAATGCTTATTATGCAGATGCTATGTGGGCAATAAGAAACGAGGCTCCTTGCAGCAGCTGTATTTTATATGTGAAGATTATTGCCAGTTTTGTACAGCATCAAATTTGCTAAATGCCTGTGCCGTTGTAATTAGAGTTTGCTTCCAATGTAATTTTAATGGCAATCTACCCAGAAGATTACCTACTTCCTTGACTGGTATTATGTCGATATGTTTGACATGCTGCTCTGTGCATTTGCTGCATTTCCTCAGAAAGTCAACATATCAGAGCAGCGCCAGAATGTTTGTATAACTGAGACTGTCTTCTCACCAATTCCCCAAAAAGTGAGAGAATCTTATAGCTTATCACAAGATAATGATGTTGGACTAATTCAACCATTTAATTAGAAGCTTACAGTATATGCTGTAGTACTGGTTGTTGGAGGGGGGGAAAGAAACAACTGATTAGATATTTGCATGGTCTCCAGTTTATTCTGTCAGATTAAACTGCAAGCTTTACTGCTCTGAGTAAGATATTCTGCTTTAACTTTGTCTAACAGCTTACTTTTTATGTAACTTCACAAGATCCTACGCAAGTCGAACTATACAGAGAGAGATAAATAAACATTATAAATATTTAGATCCACCAGCTGGAGTAAAGAGAATGAATAAAAGAGGTGAAAGCCCTTGCATTGTATAGAAAAATATGAAGAACAATAGACAGATGGCACATTTTAAAAATCAAAGATACAGTTAAATTAAACCAGCAACAAGAGATAATATTGAGACTATTTAAAGATACTGTACATGCTCTGAGGACATCTGTCACACATTTTTTTTCTTTGTTTGCCTTTTCTCTCAAAGCAATGCAACATAGACTGTAATTTGTGATCAATACAGAAAAGGTCCAATCCAGCTCCCTGTCCATTAGCTATAATGGTTGAACCAAGACTGAAAGAAGCACAATACCCACCACATTATTTCCCTCTCTCTTCCATGCACAGCTACAGAGTAGCTTGTAAAGAATAGTCTTCTCTTTTATGCGTTCATGTCACTAATTGGTAAAAAAAAGGTGTTGTTGTTGTTGTAGGAATCAAAGGCGCTAAATGGCTGGCCACACAGTCGGTCATGGTTATATTTAACTTTATAAATGTAAAATTGGCCATGGCGGCAACGATTACAGCGACATTAACAACAATAACAAAAGAGTTCAGCCAAAGAGTTCACTCAATTATTATTATTAAACCATGCATTATCCTGGAGGACAAAACAAGTTATGAAACTAATCCAACTTTCTCTCTCTTTTGCTCACTCTCACTCAAGAGATGAACGTATAATAGTCTTGCATTGTAGCTGGGAACCTTTGTGTCCCCAAGGTGTAGGTGTTTTGTAAAGGCTTATTTGCAGCACGAGCAAACAAAAGGGGAAAAAGACATGCTGTGTTTAAAGAAAATGTGTAATATGCAAATGCTGGTTTAAATAATCCTACTATTTTCAGACCAAGTTGTTGTTGTTGTTGTCAGAGGCTATTACACACATAAAGACATGCTCAGTGGACAGCATGCTCACATACATACTATGAAAGAGGGGCACAGTGTATAGTCTCTGTGCATACTGCAGACAGTAAACCAGTTTCTGCAGACTTGTGGAAGAGAGAAAGTTGATTTCAAGAACATTTAGAAAGAAAACAACTTGACTTTGGTGTTTTTAAAATGGAGATTGCTGGACTGAACCCTCACCGTCTGGTTTTTAAGATTCCAGTCATATCTGTGAGAATCTGTCCAAGGTTTGGACATTGGATTTATGTTGGAGGACGAACTGCTAATGCTTTTCTGACAACATTTACAAAGCAGGGGAGAAATTTCAGTTGACCAATTTAGAGGTATGCATTCTCTGAAATGGGGAGACAGAGAGAGAGTGGGGACTGACATGCAGCAAAGGGCCACGAGTCGGATTCGAACCCGCGGCCGCTGCAGCGAGGCAATGCCTCTGTACATGGGGCGCCGGCACTATCCACTATGCTACCGATGCCCCAGAAAACACATTTTAGCCATCTAAAAAGTCAATTTCAGTTTAAGCGTGCCCTATATTTAGAATAATTGTTCTGCTTTACCTTACTAACTGATTGAGGCAGCGGTAGATCAGCAACTCTCATGTCCAAAATGAATGTTTTTGTCAGTGGAGTCTGGTGGCTATGGGATAACAGCTCAAGTTCCCCATCAGAGAGGGCTGTCTGACGGCAAGGTAAAGCAAGACAATATTCTTACTATAACTTAAACCTTAAAACTGATGTTCATTTTTTTAGATGGGGCCTTCTTAGGCAGCTAAAACTGACCAACTATAGCAGCGTTTGCTCGGCGACATTTCAATTTATGTACATGATGCAGGAGTTTTGGAACAGATATTGTGACTCAGTCTACACAGCACTCCTAACTGTCATCGTTCTTTAGCTTCGATAATTTGTATTCAGAGAGCACAGCCTTTCCCCCTCGAACACAATGACTCCAAGGCAACAAGGACCTTCTTTTGTGGGCACTGGGTACGCATTTCGGCAAATGAGTACCTCACCTTTTCTAAGTCAACCCAGAGTCTGTTCATTTACATGCAATTAAGAAACCGACTTACAGTCTCCAGTAAACGAGAAACCTGGTTGCTGTAATCGGGCATAGGGGATTAGGGAAACCTGATTTCCCCAGGTGGATTTACCCTGGAGGCCACTGAGTTCTCTGCCATGTATACGAGAAACCAGTTTTCTAATCTGCTCTTTACAAGTTCACGTGTGCATGACAGAGGACTGCAGACAGGGAGAGTAACAGCTGAGCGGCTGGATGAGAGGAGAGATAATTACGGGGTGATGCGGTCTCGTATTTAAACGGATTCCTCCCAAAGTGCGACTAAAACCAAAACTTATCTGCAGCCTGCAGAAGTCTTAGAAACAATTCCAGTGAAAAGGTCTATAAAGGTACAAACGGCCTCTGTAGTGCTGTTACAGTCATTTGCTGGATGCAGTGACGGTGTAGAGACACTGAGAGCACAGATGTGGAAGACTCAGAAACACCGTCCCCTGGTAGACTAGCCTACAACTACCAAGTAGAATAGTGATTTGCTATTGATTCACCTCGCATATTAATACTCAACACACACACGCGCTGATCGAGAAGGAGACATGCTCCAGACTGGGTTGCCAGGTAACGATACAAATAAGCTCTAACTGCAGCATCACACGGCTAGCAGTTATTAATAAGTTTAAGAACAGAGTCAAGCTGTTGCATGTAAGCTGCTGCTGCCAATTAGCTCGTGCTAACACTCTGGACACGGTCCTTCAGCACTGTGTCTAACCTGTTTGTGGTCAAAGATCAGATCCTTGGCGCAATCCTGTTGTCTTCCTCTGGAAATGTGAAAGATGTCAACATATGTTTTACCTTCTAGAAAGCATGCTACATTCATCATTGTTCTTCTTCTCTGTGTTTATTGGTGGCTCGCAAACCAGGTTTAAAAGGCACATGTACCGGCACCCACTTTTTCAAGTGTGTAGATGCTGCCCTTGTTAAGTCAATGACAGCAGTCTGGCTTTGCACCATCAGCGCTATTTATCGTCCCTAATTTTAGTTTTTAGAATAATGCATTATTATAAAAATGTCCCATTATCGGCCTGATATATATCGTGCATCCCTACTGACCAGTCAGAGTGGGACTTACTGGGCTGTTTTGGGAGGGGGGATACGGAGACAGACATTTTAAACAAAGGGTGAATAAAGGTGTATTCAGGCAGACAAAAAAAAACCCCCATCAAAGCATGTAAACATGTTCTAGTAGAAACCCCAAACACAAGTATGAACCTGACGTTGAGCATAATATGGGACCTTTAAGAGGTCTGTTTCCACAGCTGAACATTTGACTATCTGTAAAATACAAACACCTTAACCCACTGATGACAAAGTCATCTCTCTCTGTAAGACTGACCCATACATGTTCACTGATTACCTGCATAACCTGGTAACTCCCCCAGTCTGTTCCCCAGGACAACGGGAAAAGCAGCACTGGCCTTCACCGAACACTGTGTATTTTTTTCAAATTAAAATTTCCTGCACTGTCTGTCCTCAAGTGGTTCTACATTGGTGCAAAAGCAGTCGCTGTCTTCCAAGGACATGATTTCCATTTCTGACCATAACTAAACTGAAATTTCCATTATGCCTGACCTTTATGTGTCTGTGGAGATGACAGGTCCAAACTAATGGCTAATCCAACCCCATGCTTTGAGGTGAATTACAACTGTTTCGTTGTTTGATAAACATCGATTTCAAAATAAGAAATCAATCATTGGTGTGCCAGACATGCCCACTTTGATTGTGGTTAATAGTAAAGCCCACCATCCCTTCAAGGGTCTTGTAACAACATCAATTGGTCTTGTCAAGATTAGAACCACAAGCAACTTCAAAAAGAGCGGCCAATTTATTCATTAACTCAAATAACTCCCTCTCTTAGAGGTTAGGTTAGATCTGAGGTGTTATCTCTTTGTCTCTGTGATGAAAAAAAGAAGCATTCACCTTACCTACACTTTGCCCTCTCTATGGTTTCTTTAATGTTGACGTAAGGAAGCAGCATTACTAAACCCACTGGCAAATTACAGTCACGGTCACACAAATGTGTTCACAGCAAGTTTTACACTTTACATACATTTAGCACAGTATTCACTCACAAAGATTATGTATTTGGTAAGAAGAGCAGCAGAGTTAATTTAAATGCACTGCTGTTTAGTAAGACCTGATGCTGGGCAATTTAAGAAGTGTCTTACACATGTCAGGAAAGCAATAGAGTACAAAGGAAAGGTCTCTGCTACCATAGCAGGAAATACTGTTTGAGAGCAACCAATTAACACTGTTTGGATTTGCAATGATTTGCTCTTCTTCTCACAATAAGGAAAGCTACAAGTAGGTTATTAAAAAGATACACATTGTAGGTCGCTGTGGTCCTGTGCTGTTCTCACTTTCTCCTATAAATGTATGATTTTTGTGTTTGCAAACAATTTGTGTTGGCTAACAGTTTATCACCTCAAGGACATCTGATCTCTCAGGAACACACTGTACATATCAGGTTTTATTGCCTTAAATCGGTTCAGATTTTTATGCAGGTGAATCCCACACAGGCTGTAAGTTCTCTCTTCACAGGTTAGCTGTGCGCTGCTTAGCATTCGCTCCCTCTCACATGTCCACATGTGGCTATTTATTCAACACAAGACAGACCCAATGCAATCAAAAGCTTCTCTGCCCAGTCTTCGGGGAGAGACGGCACACCAAATTGGATTCACTGACAAATAGCATTTGGACTGAGGACAGGCTAGTTGTTAGGCAGCGGGTCAAAAAATTACAGAACAGCAGACGGACCAAACACCAACTGCGGCCGCTGAGAGTTGCACTCAGGTGAACCTTCGGCCTGAGCTACAGCGCTTGACCCTGTTGTTAAAATATTAAAAAATATACGGTATTGAGAGCACCACACACTGTGTACAGCAAAAGACCAGAGAAGTGCAATAAGTGGAGTGCAGATTTCCTCCAAATGGCCACGGCCATGTTACGGCTGCAATGTGGCAGCTGGAGCTGATTGCAGCTCTTGTAGCTCACAGACCTGCATGGGTCTGATTTTCAAGACCTGTCCTCAAACTGGCATCACAACTTGAAATACTGAACCTGCCTCGCTGCACGCATATATGACCCATCAGTTTCACAACCTGACCTGACCCGCTGACACAAAATCCACAGCCAGATTCAAAACTGCAAATCCTATAATAACCTGTTCAAATAATTCGGTTCATCAACACGTTTGCAGTGATAATTTTCGGACATTTTATACATGAAAAACTATGATACTATCTTTTAAAACAAATGTAATTCAGGAAATAACATTTAAATGGCTATTTTCTTATTCTCATAATATTGAGCAGCACAACTTCACATTAAATATGCCTGTTAGTAACGCACTTGATTAAAGCAGCTCTTATATTCCAGCTGGTGCACGAGACAGAGCCGACCCGAGGATTAAAGCATCAAAACATTAAATTATAATTTTATTATTCTCATTTTATTTTAAAATATTTATCAGCCAGCACGCGCGATCTGACCTGCATGGTCTTTCCTTTTGCCAGAACCAAAATCAGAAATAAAATTACGACAAAATACCACAGTTAACCCGATGCAGAACTCTGCATGTTGTGCAGCTGCGCCCAGTGGAATTGTCTCACACGGCGCCCTTACTGTCACGATGGTAGCGCAGACAAAAAGTAGATTTATCCATGCCCTATCATTTCTGACTTTGGTATGGAATTAATCCGCAGATGTTCCAATTCAGAGTGTGACCAAAATTTTTTATGGATGTCAGTTTCTGAACCACAACAAAGCCTGTAACAGACTAAGTAAGGCCTTCGTTTTAGCCTACGTGAATGCCAGAAACCCAGATTTACACATCAAAGTTTGTTTAAAGTTCTTTGGAAGTATTACTGCATATGTGGTTGCAAAATGCACTGCTTTTTTTCCAATTGAATGCCACTAGTTAAAAAACACGTTTTTTTTCTTTTTTTAATTTCACAGTAATTCGTAACTAGTTACTAAAATGAACAGGCAGAGGGTACTTCCTCTATCTCTGGTTGAGGGTGAGAGGCTGTCAGCAAATAGTTTGTTGGTCACAGATAAACAGAGATCAGTGTGGGTACATGAGACCCTAAAAAAGAGGGTGGATCATGGGGAGTACCACCAGTTGGTCCAGGAGCTTTGCCTTGATGATGGCCATTTCCAGGCATATTTTAGGATGACTCAGGGGCAGTTTGACAACCTGCTGTCTATCACTGAGCCGTATAGCTCCGGTTATCCAGCAACCCTACCACCAGTTTCTCCTCCATTTTTCACCAACTGTAAACTTGTTGTGACCACTCAACTCATCCTATTGGACAACAGGAAAAAAGATGACAAAAAAGTGAACTATCCACTCGAGGAGTTCAGAGTGCTCCGGCAAAAATGCCAGGTGCCTAGAGCGCAGAAACGCAAGGTGCATCACAACACAAAAACCGCAAGCAGAGAGCTTCATCCTTATTAAAAGCAATTACAATCCAACCACTGAAACGCTTTCTGTGTGATCAGGGCCTGAAGCGTTTAGTGACTCCAGAGGAAGCTGCATGAAATCTGATGAAGTGACTTGAGTCTGTGCCGAATGGGGCTCAAGACAGTGAGTTTGTAAGTGCATAAACATAATCTGTGGGCCTGGAGTGAGGCAGAAGTGAAGTTAACAGGGCTCTGTAACCAGCTACATTAGCTGCCTCTAGCATAGCACACTAACATCTGCGACTTCTGACATCTGGGAGTCAGGCTGCATTGTGGGTAATGTAGGCACAATGTTTAAACAAAGAAGAAAGACAGTATGTCTTGTTCTGCTGTATTGACTGAGATTATTTCTTTTTAAAATGTCGCTCTGACAATTTTATAGGAGCCAAACGCTCATGTGGTGGAGCACCCGGAAGTGTTCATGTTTCAAATTTGAGAAAATATACAACTATTTAATAAAGACAGTGCTTGTGCCATAAAGTATTTTTCATTGCATCATTGACTGCAGTGATTAAGAATGTACACATTTTTACACTGATGCACATTACTTAATAGAGGGCCGATGCAGTTTATTTAACAGATCTGTATTGGATAAAATAAAACTGTTCAAAATCCAATCCTTTCCCTAATGAATTCTGCTGCGTGTTGTCCACCTCAGTCTGCTAATGTTGCAGCACTGCTCTCCTTAATAGCAGCTGGGCTCTCCACAGCAAGCATTTCACTGAATATGAGAGTGAAAATTAAAGTCTGTGAAAATTGATTTGGTTGCACTGGTGATTGACTTCATTTTGGCACCTGGGATGGCAAAATTTGCTGAGCGCTGATGGTAACCAATCTGTAATTTTCCCTCTCCCTTCCTCAGAGCTCAGTGTACAAAATATCAGAAAGCAGCTTTTTTGAGCCAGTACTGACCGTCATGTTCAAATCAGTTGTCGCCAATTAACGTTAATTCCATGAGTAACTTGATGACAGGCCAAAATAAAAATGTTGGCTGTTGTCAGGTTCATGTGCTCCTGCAGCAGGTGTCTGTACTCAGCCAAAGATTGTTTACAAGGTAAAGGAAGCATCACTGTGTAACTCAACGACTCTAACAGAAGGAGACGTCGACTCTCTGGTGGATTGCTTCACGTCAATTTCGGGAGTCGCATTCTTTCACTTGTGAAAAATAAGTTGTGTCAAATTTAGAAAGCTACAGCTGTTATTTCAACGTGTCGGATACATGTTCAATCAAGATTTATGTGAACATAAGTATCGAGGAAGGACTTGAACTGGGATTTGTGCCTAAAAAACATGTTAACAGAATGTGCTATTTCCACTGTGAAAATAATAACACAGAAAGAAATTACACGCAGCGAGTGTAATTTCTGTGCTTTTGACATTCACAGTAAAATACCACAGAATAACACCTCCATTAACAATTACTGTAGGTGTATAAAGTACATGTGTGCTTCGGAAACACAGGCAGCATAAATGAATCAATCACTTTTGAAGTTAAACCCGCTATTGTGTCGAGGTTCCACAATAAGAGAATCAAGTGCATTTCACTCACTTGAAACAATGTGAACATGACGGTATTGTTCCTTACCTGACAGCATTGTCCATGCGTGACACGGTGAGGTAGGCAGCCAGGTTTGCTGTGTAGGATGAACAGACAATGAGGGTGAAGAGCCACCAGCTGCCCATGACGATACGCAGAGCCACGGATCCCAGAATGGAGTCGCTACCTGGGGGTGTGCAGGTATAAACACATGCACACATCATCATCATCTTTACTATTAACTGTACAGCATCATTCATCTCTTATACCTACTCTAGTTTAAATACCAAAAGAAAACATGCAGAGCAAACCAATTTAAGCAACATCTATATGTGTCATACATCTCATGAAGACGTTCTAATGCTTCCAAAACATGTAGGCGCGCTTTATTATCAGGGTCTCGTGGCCTAATTTTATTGGTTCAGCTGTTACACGATGAGAGAGCCAAGAAAAGAAAAGCTTTTTATCCTAATACCATATGTTTTGAAGTGACTTGGATTTTTTCCTGCAATGCAAACAAGCTTTTAGGAGATTGGTCAACATGATGAGAAAATAGACATTACCATTTTTTGTGTGTGTCTGGTAGGTAAATTGATTGTTCTGGTACAGTATAGTCATATGTTATCGTCAAAGAGGGATGTGTGATGTTGCCATCAGTGGTATTTGTCCTAGGAATCAAAACTGTCATCTTTAAAATGTTAAATTGACCTGTGATTAATAAGTCTCTTTACATGTCTTTAAAGTACCCACTAGTTTGTGTTAAAGCTGCTGAATTTTGAGATACTTCTCTTATTTGCATGTAACACTGGAGCAGTCAACTATATGCATAAGATGATTTTGTGTAATTACTTAGAGTTCTTTTCCCAAGAGCTTCGTGTATTCAAACCACTACCCTGAAATGTTACTTGCACACTTTTATATTCTATTACACATCCCAATCCAATTTCATCAAAGAGTGAAGTACTCATTAATATTCATTCTTCTTCTTGTCTTTTTAATGTTCTTTCCTTCGTGTCTTTAATCCTTTGCCCTTCCTTGTTTTGTTTGAGGGGAAAAGACTGGTTCGTCGCATTAGCTTTTCTATCTTCACTTTTGCTCTCTTTCTCCCCAAATATCCAACAGCTTATGAGGTGCATGAGAAAAATGTCAGCACACATTCTAATTTTGAAGAGTAAAGCCATAGAAATGTCATCGGAGAGATTCAGGAGTGTGAAATGTAATGAAAACATATTTGTCTGAAAGTGTCACAATCAACACAGCTGCGCCCTTAGGACAGTTTGGGGAAAAAAATGAAGGCCTTGTCAGATGCATAGCACTTCGGCATCAGTCATTTTTATTACATATGGCTTTGACTGATTTTGTAAGGTCATCGAATGTGAAATGTGCATCTTGAAACTTTGCTGGATCTTACCCTACTGCAACCGTCCGACGCGGTGCAAGCTCTTTCATCTTTGACACAAATTGATTTAACTCTCGGATCGCAATGAAAAAGTGTTATTTTCATCAGTCCTCCTAGACAGTTTCAGATTATCTCCTACCTCTCCCTGACCTCCTTATGAAACAAAAGCAGGGCAGCCCTTGTTTGAATAAGGCAGTGAGCAAAGTCTGTGTGTCTGTGGGTGGATAGTTTAGTCTGCATGAACATACAACAAAACCCAGCCAAGTGTTGGCATATCATTATGAAATCATTGGGGGGGATACGGTTGCCAAGTTTATGCTCTCTGACAATGGCACACTATGCATCTGCAGTCAGATCCATATCAAAGCGACCTACGTCATGTCAAGAAAAAAAATGCAATCCACTTGACTGAAACAAAAAGTGGCAACGCTGGAACACGAGCCAGAAACGAGGAGGAGAAAAAAAGGAGGCAGAGGAAAGACATGGAATTTAGCTTCTCTTGAAATATAGTGGGTGTTGGGTTAAAAAAGGCTCATAGGCAGTGTGCCAGACTTTGATAGATGCTGTTCAGGCTTTAACATCAGTTGCTGAAGTAGTCATTTATCCAAACTGGACATACCTGGATCACCACCAGGCCTAAGGATGGGATGTTATCCTTGACAAGGGCACCTTTAGAAAATGCTAAGGTGGGCGTTGTGCCTCAAACTGACTCACTACTGAATCAGCACTTGTTGTATAGTGACATCCACATGTGCATTTTCATTGATTGGACTCTTTTATTCTAATTTTCTGTCCTTCATCCCTTTAAGTAGTTTTAGGTGTTTATTTTTTCTTTGCTTTTGTTCTGCTTAGATAATGGTTGAACATTTAGGAACTGCATGGCTGGTGCTTGGTCTCCAGTGATGTTTCACCAAAGGTCAAAAGCAGGAAGGTTTTCATTCATTCAGCAACGACTAGAGTTGGGTTGATTCCTGGTTTTGACAGTCTGGTGTACAAGCTTAAACTGGTTTGATTTTATGCAAACTGGCTGAACTGCCATTTGAGATTATGACAAAGCCTACATCAGCAACCTGTGCTGACGGCATCACAGCGCTTAATCCAATCCAGTAAGAAGCATTTATGACATCATGATTAACACAATGTTATATTTATACATTTAGAAATGGACTACTAGAGCCACTAGGACATGTGCCGAGCACTGGCAACATGACGGAGATCAGATTTCAGTAGATGTGGGAGGGGTAGAGCTGTTCACGCTGTGTTTGTTTACTAGAAAGTTCATGTGTTTTTTGGATGACGAGATGAAACATGGCAGAGTTAGTCTCTTGAGAAAACTAAAACTGCACCAATATTTTAGATTTGAGGCAAATGAAAGAGGTTCAGAGCTGAACTTTTGTCACACGCCTTGTTTCAATTTATTCCCGAGGCTCACTTTGAAAGCACCACAATGGACAAGGAACTGATTCAAGAAGTTGATTTGAGAAATTAATTATTGATATGATGCCTCCTTATTTCACTATGACAACCAAAACACAGTGGCAGATGGCTAGAGGGAGATCTCCTGCGAGCGGAATGTTAAAGATTATTACTAATAAAAACCTAGGCTACTTGCTTCTGGCTATATTATGTCATTTTCAGTAAATATCACAATATAAAATGTGTTGTCAGTTAAAAGTACACAAGATAGCATGTACTCATCCCTCTACTAAGTGATTATGTCTGCAGTCTGATCTCGAGTGCACAGCTAGTATTTATGTGGTTTGTTCCCATGACATAACATAAAAGAAACGCACATTTAATGGATTTAATGTGGACAGAAAGCTCCAATGTTACATGATGCAAAGCAATATTCCGACACAATTTTGCTGTTGGGATAGGTGTCATTTTGTTCCAATCAGAAGCGGCTGCTGAGTCAAGTGCGACTCAGTGTATTGGTAAAATTTGGTACACTGGTCTGGTCCAGTGTTTGGCTTAATATCAAACCAGTTTGAGCATTTTAGCCTGGCCCAACCCCAGTAGTGACACTGACTGCATCAGTTAACAACCCTTCAAACAGAGAAGTGTTAACTAGTGAGAGGTTGGTGTTTGATTAGGCAGAGTGAAAACCTACCTAGTCTTGGCCCTCCAATATATGACAAAAACATGATTTGTATCTGCTGTCCTTGCATGTTGAGGAGGCCAGATGCAAACTGTTTCACCCACCTTGTTGCACAAAAGCACCGTAGACGATCCAGATGGCGCTCTGAAGCGAGGTGGAGACAGAAGGCGGCGGATGGCCTCCTGCATTGTTCTGGCAGCGCACTGCCTGGATGCGCCTGAGCAGGAAGATCATGATGCCCACCACAGGGATGGCTGCAGCAATGCACGCCCACACTGCCAAGTCAAATGGCGCCAGCAACGAGAAAATGTTGATCTTTTCCTCTGACTTGCGCATCAGGATTCCCACTGAATAGTCCAGGTAGCGCTTGCTGAAATCCACCACACTCTCACGCTGCGGGGTGATGGTGATGGCCGATACGGCCAAGTCAGCTCGCTGTGGATGGAGAGTCATATGTTCACATTTTAGTCACTGTTTCCTTTTTAAACAACAGAGTATGTTTAATAAGTCTTTTGTATGTTAATGAGAGCAAATCTAGCACATTTGACCTCCATTAATCGGTCCGTGTTTTCCCACCTTTGAGGAGGTTAGGTTGGTTCATCTGTGTCAGATTTTAAAAACTTCAGACAGAAAATTTGACACCTCTGAAAGAATCTTTTCAGTGCTCACACGAGCTTCCATCACATTTCATTCACACTCCTAACAGGAACTATGCTTTATTCTGTCTTTTCTTTTTTAGAAACACTATCAGACCGAGGTTTGTGCGATATCTACAAAGGTAATGGTAAAATTGGAAGAAAATTTGGTGTGCACATTTTCATTTCCCAATAGGAGGAAACATATTGGTTTTTGTTAACACTAATACTTTTCCTCAAGAACCACAGTCAGCCAAGATTTTCAATTTAAAAAATGCATGTATCTCTGTGTCTACACAGGCAGACAATTTCTCAGTGCACCTTCATGCTCTCAGTGGGAGGAAACCCTTTTGATTTTGCTGACACAATGATCTTTCATCATTATTAGACCAAACTTTGCCTTATATAACTACTCTGTCATCGACTCAGTACTTTGTTGACTTTGAACCTAATAACCAGGGAGATCATTAGGCTTTGGTGGAGGTTTTAACTCCAGTGTGCTTTCTTGCTGATCTTGGATTTAAGTATGCATTATTTCCACTCTTCCATTATCTTGCTATTTATGTTTAAAAAATATGGGTGAGAGTGCATGAACCTTAAAGTAATGAAATGTTTGATACTCTCAATAGAAACATAATAGCTGTTATGAAGTAAATACTGTAGCTTTTGTGAAAAATACAGCACATAAATCTGAGTTTTATCTCATTTATTTCGCCACTATGAAATGAAAAACATAAACTTCTATCTCTGTCAGAGGGAATTAAAATCCCATTATCATTACCAACCAAAACAGCATTTGTCCACGTCTCAAGCTTTATCAGTGTACCTCCAAAAAGCCGAAATCAGTCCCAATTCAATCAATCTGTGATGTCACCCACTGGAGAAAACTGATGTGCAGAGAGGGGCTGTTGGCCCGTGATATGCTTTTCTAATCTTTTCCACTTTACTGAGCCTTATAATTGGGATCCCATTTCAAAACAAGACAATGTGGCCTGACTCCCAGAAAAAATGACTTGGACTAAAATCTGGACATTGATTGACAGAGATAAAAAGAAAACACACCAACCTTGCCAATGAGTTCTCCAATCATGCCATTCCAGGATCCATTAGGGAGTGCTGTGCCGTATTTCCCATCTCCGACTTGGTAGATGTCGTACTTGAAGCCCAGGATTTTGGCCAGGGCGTCCAGGACATCAATGGAGAAACCTTTGTATCTCTTAGGTTGGCCCAGAATATTCTCTGCCACCATCACAAAAGGCTCCTCCTGTTTGAATGAATATTGTACTTTTTGGGTAATACATTACTGACAACGATAACGCTGAGGTATGTGAACGTGTGAGGCTTTTGTCTAAAAGCTCACGATTTATCCTCAAACTCAGGAAAAGAGTATAGCACGTGCACTTAATCACAGGCATGTCATTTATCAAGATGCACCATAATCTTCTCGGGGCCCGACTGGTGACCGAAGCGAGGACACATTCAGTCATCTTAAGAACTTTGGGGTGACACCTTTATGAAGAGCTTCTAAGGTGATCTAAGTTAAACTTCATCTTAATAAAATAGTTTCCTCAGCAACTGTTGACCTGTAACACACGGTACCATGGCAACTGCTATGGTTCATCAACGTGTAAATTGCCATTTTAAATTCATTGCACCCGACCGTGGTTCTTCTTTATGGGTGGAAAGTGTCAGGGCAGAATTAAGTGGGTGAAAGAGGAGCAAGTAGAACTGAAGAAGACAGAGGGAGAGGGACAGTGAAGAGAGAGGGGGTGGTGTTAAAGTGGGCAGGGGCAAATGACTTGATTAAGTGACGCTGCCAGGGGAGAGCTGAGCAGAACTTATGTGAATAAATATGGTGCAGGTAAATCATGTGTGAAGACGAGGAAAAATGAAGACAGGGAGAGGGAAGTGACTTTAGCTCCTGGAATCGGTGAAGCTAGTTGGGAAAAAAAGTGCTGCAATGTAAGATTGATTTTTAATGGCGTTCTGTTGCTCTAGATTCACAGGACAAGATGGAGAAGACAACTTTAAATTCCCTTTTCTCTGTGAGTTAGACCAAACAGTATAACATAGATAAGAAGAGGTCTAATCTAGATCCTGTGCTGTCCTTGTTGGTTCTCTATCCTCCTGGGATAACAGCTCACAGAAGCCAGTAGTAGGGCTGCATCAAATATATATATATATTTTTTTTTTACATTGCAAGCTTCTATTGAGGTTTTTAAATGAAGTTTGAATGTGGGTCGTCACATTTTATAATGTCATCACCCTACAGAAAAATATCCTTGAACAAAATCCTAATTTAAATAGGGATTCATCGAATTAAATGAGCTTTTTTTTAATTAAATCAACTTTCTTTAATGTATGAATGTAATTTATGCTGCTGTTAGATTGCCGCAAGACCACTCTGTTAATACAGGTGCCTCACTTTGAAGGCTAAATGCCAACAAATAGGGATTAAAGCAGAATACTTTGTAAGATAAAAACATGTTGTGGAGATCTATCATTTTCCAACAAATTTTTACACTTGGACTTAACTCTCTGGAGTTATTGGAAATGTTTGCATCACACAAGTCAGAAACAGTCCCACGCAGCCAACATTTAAATCTAATGCTACAAACAGTAGTACATTAATAATATTAGTGAAGCCTAATCTTTATCTGCAACTGTACGGGAATGCTGGGTTCACACAGAATGAATAGATGCACAAAAAAAGGGCAGTAAATTCTCAAATACTGAACAAAGCATGTATTTAACTCAACTTTCTTTACGACAGGCTATTTTTAGAGACAGGACTTAATTTATGAATTCCCATGTTTTGTAAAAAGCCCTCAGGTTGTCTGCTCTGCATCTTGCTGCTGTATGCTTTAATGCAAACTCATTGTTTTATTGTGAAACATCTGCAGGGTATGCTCAGTGCCATTAACAGCGGGTGAACATTGAGAGAGCAAGGCAAAATCATTTGAATCAAGGTTAATTTATCTGCGAGTAAAAAACTTTTTCTGTTAAACAGAGAATTCACAGTTTTAGGTTGGAGTATCTCACACAGAAACTATCTCCTAATCTGTGGGTGTAAATAACAAGCTAATGAATGCGTTGATGTGTTTGCCTCTATACCGTGGTGTTTGTTTTCTTACTCAGATATTTGCCTACTCAGGTCATGTGTCAATATATTCAGTGTACTCCCACTACTTACCAGTAATGTTACAATCTTCAGCGTCACTCCCTGCATACCGCTCTCTATCCGATTCTCCTTTAGGCTACCATTCAGACCACGAGTGGAGTCCCAGGACGCCAGCTAATAGGGAGAAAGAAAAATCAGATAGACGAGGAAAATAGATAAAAATGGAGCAGGTCTCTGAGAGACAAATGAGTCAAACAGCTCATTAATAAACATTGAACAGCAGGATAACAAAGTGAATGAGCTACAGGTGAAGTTATCACCCTATCTGTCTTTTTGTGACTCAGTATGTAGTGGTATTCAACACTGAGTGGCCAATGTCTGTGTTAAAATCTGAGCTGGTTACCACGACAACAAGTGTCGGCCATTAGTATGCTATAGGATGCTCTGTTCAAGCTCCACCACTGAAGGCTACAATGTATTGTCACATTTTTGAAGCAATCTACAGAATACTTTACCAGTAATCATACAGCTGGGGGTGGTGATAATGATGATGATGGGGATGGTGATGATGGGGATGATGACGATGATTAGAGGAAGGAGAGGGAGGAGCAGAAGTACAATGTTAAATAATGCAGATATCACACTCATGTCAAAACTGCAGAATTCAAATCAAACAGATACAATTTCAGACAGTTTGAGTTTGTTTCTTGAATCTAAACTATCCCTCATCTTTAAAACTCTCATTCCACCCCGTCAACGTTCTGAGCCATGCCTCAGGTTTGTGAAGCTGATGTTTGTTAAATTCTTAATCAGTGCTGCGAACTGGACAAGGATTCTCAAGGATCTGACACACCATTTGGAGTGGTCAATGAGATGTGAGCTGACAGGACAAGAATGGTGGCTCTAGGCCAAACAACAGGCCGCTCTGGCTACAGCACACCTCCGTCTGCAGCACACGTGCCTTGTCGGCAGGAGCCTCATCCAGGTACCTTTCCCACAGAAACACACTGTACTCCACAACAACCGGAGAGAATTTGCATTTTGTTTTTCTTAATTTGGTTTGTTAAATCGCTCATTAAAACGTCCATGCAAATTTATGTTTTGTTTTTGTTCTGGCTTTTTTTGTTTTTATTTTGGATCGCTGTGGTCCTCTGACTAACAGGATGTATCACAGTCACATTTTGTTACCTGTCATTTCTCCTAAATCAGTTGACTAAATATAACAGCTTATATTTAAATATAACCATTTGCTGCCAACCTGTCACAGCTCGAGTTCAAACGAGGTAATTTCTGACTAGGAGAATCGGCACACGTGTCTCATTTTGGCACAATTATATCCAGCTGAATCTTAATAGGCCGTTTATATGACTCACTTCTCAGTAGTGAGGGAAGGTTTATACAAAATGCTGAAAGATTTGGCCCCTTGAGAAGATGGATCTGGACGTTTCATTCAATATTAAGTGGAAAAAGGTACCGGAGATCAAAACCATGAACAGGAGTAGAAATATTTTTAAGCTTCAAGATTTCATCACAAGTCCTGTCCTTAACTTTGAACTCTCGCTTCATGAAATGTAGAGGCCCTTTTGCCGTTTTACTTGATTGGTCGTAGGCAGTTGAGTTTGAGCCTGGATATATCAGAGCCAAAAAAGCTGAGCATATTGTCTTTATGTTTCTAAAATAAACACAATTTTGTATTCTTGTGATGTTCCATTTGACTACCAGTGGAGATTGATGAGAAAAACAAAATGAACAAACATAAATCTCTGTCACTATTTGCAAAGGGGAACGATTATACAATCAAGAGAAAACAATTACTACAGATACACAAAGCACCAACACAGGCTTTCAACTGTGAATGAAACAGAAGCATGCGAGGCAATGAAAGGAACTTGCAGAAACTTCTCTGGTAAATCTTTTGTTCTCCACAAGCCATCTGCAGAGCAGGTGATCCTCCGAATACTCAGTCTTAAGAGTTACACAGCTATGTATAGCTTCACTGCAAACTGCTAGTGAATCATGTTTATAACCTCCCACCTTATGTGGGTGTACATAAACTATTTTCTCCCCATTTAGGATGTCACTCATGAAATGTGCCTTCTAAGGGTCTTTATCGGAGCACTGTGTGCATGTCAACGATATGGAGATCAGTTAGTCACGGAGCTGCTCGTTGTAAATATATAAATACGGCTCTGCAGTTTGTATTTACATCCTTTTGTGCACCTTAAACCTTTTGCCGCCCTGCACTTTGCTCAGAAAAATGTGTTGATACAATACAACAATTCTGTAGGCGAGCGCTGCACAATCTAATTGTAATCGCTTGTCTACTTGTTCATCTGTGAATGTGGAGACTGTGTCCGGCCTGTGTTTGTGTCCGTGTGTTTGTGTGTGCAGGTGCAAAATGTCAGTCTGCGTTGCCTGCCTCACAGGGGACTATTTTCTCCATGAGCAACTTCGTCCTCGGTGAAAAACACGGAGCAATCTCTGCTCTGTAAACTGAAGAACACTAAAGAGGAACACTTCTACTTCACAGAGCTTTGCACACCAGCACGCCACTGGGAAGGTCACAAACAATACATACAGCAGAGCCAAACCGCCTGCATATGAACAAGAAACACTTCAACCGAACGTACTGTGATCTTTGAATACCAGCTTTTCAAGGACGTGGCGCTGAAACCAGATGCATATTTCGACAGAGGATGGATGTATTATAGGAAATATGCTTAACGATACATGAAAGTGAAAATAGTTTTCTTGCTTGACGCCAAAGCTCTTCAAAAGTTTTTTTTTCTTGCTTCTTTCTTTGAAGTGTCAGCTCATTGAGGATTTAAGTTTTAGATAGTCTTCCTATAAATATGCACAGAAATCAGTCACCAAGAGTGTACCTACTGTAAATGCGATCAAAACATTCAATTGCTTCTTTCTGTAGCTATATGCTTTGTTTTTATCCTCTAGCACAACGGAGGGTATTGAGCTAACGAGATTTAGGAATATCCCGTCCAAAAAGTCACAAAAATAACAGGACTGCTATTTAGTTAATCGCTATGATGCTCAATACCCTAAAATAATCATCTGTAATGGGGCTGAGTAAATGCCAATGACCACTTGAAGACGACAAAGGGATGGAAGTCAAATAGCCCTCGATTTATAGCACAGCAACCGTCTCAATTACAGTATCTCCTGAAAATCTTATAGAAATCACTCTGCTCTCTCTCATGGAAACATTTAAACTGCACCATTATGAACATGAAACTATAGTCTGAGCAAGTCCCACTTCTTTTTCTCCCAGCTCGTCAGGTGCTTACATATCGACAAGCCCATCATGCCGCCCAGCTTCTTACTGACCCAAACGCTTATGTCTGACACACCGACTGGACTGACAAGACTGAGCGTGCTTGTGTGTGCTAAACATATATGTCATTGTAACCGCCTGCCTTATTTACTGTCTATTTGAACAAGTTGTCTCTCATCCGTCTGGATGTACTGGAGATGAGGTGGGCCAACATGGTGCCGATCGATCACTCGAACTTATAACAGGCAACATGAGGCAGGACTCGCTTTAAACCACTATATCAGAAAAAGTAAAACAAATAAAACCTGCACAATTTAGAAGAGACTAGAGGTAAAGGACATGAAGAGAGGAAATGAGATGAAATGACTCAGAGGAAACGCAATAAAAAATCTATACCATGAAAATGAAAGCTCTCGATCACATTTTATCCTGTTTTCCTTCATTCCTGCATTTATTTACTGAACAAATCCCCCATATATACACTAGCTTTTAAATACAGTGTGTTCTCATGGAGAAAACACATTATCTGTATCAGTAGTTAATTCAGTGCAGCATACCGCAGCCAGACTTATCCTCCATCTACACTGTTTTTAGCTTTGATTATCATGTTGCTTAAAAAAGGTATACAAGCCACGCTGAAAGACGGAGAAAGAGCCCTGGCTGTCGGCTCCAGAAAAAGGAGCTGCAGTCTAAAAGTGAGCACATGACATTGATGAGGCTGCATCTTGCCAGCTATCTCAGAAAAAGTGAATTACTGAATTTGCTTCCAACAAATCTTATCCACCTGTGAACTGAAAATGATTTTCTTTACTGCACTTCATGAAGCGAGAGCAACAAAGAGCAGGTACTGTGGGCGGTGATGTGCATTTTAAGTGAACTGGATGATGACAAGGTTGGTAACATTTGTTCGATTGTTTTCCAGGTGGATCTGAGCACATGAGAAAGAATAAATTAAGCCACGTGGAGAAAGATCACACACGTTTCATCTGCTTACTTGAGACTCTCAAGAGGTTTTTACTTTTGCCAGTGTGGCGGCAGGAACAACTGTAAGTGGGAGCTGACATTTTAATGCTTTCCTTTTAATGCAGGCTGTGAGAAAAGGCTGCAATTCGCACACAATTACAGTCCAACATATTACAGTGTTACCATGTTTCAAAATGTTGCTGTCATTTAATTATCTGTGGCAAAATAACTTGACCAGTCTAATACGGTTTTCCACACTGCTAAATTGAATATGGATATATTACTGTGTAATGGTGCAAATTTGTAAAATAGAGTAATGAAAATATTTTTGGCTTGCGAAGAGGCTGCCTCGCAGTGCTGTGCTTTATCTTGCTGCAGGTGAAAATCCCAGCAGGATGGGGAGGTTTCAAAAAAACTGCAGGAGCCAGAAATAAGTTTCTAAAAGCTAGAAATCTGTGCCTGGCAAATTAATCATTAGATCAACAGCCCCATCAACCCCCTGTAGATCTATTGTTGGCAAGAGAGAGGCACCCCCAGAGACTATTTAATGCCATTTCAGTTTCATGAGCCAGTGAGAAATAGGATTAAGAAATAGGACAAATACATCAGCCTCAAACGACTGCAGTTTGGAAGACGCAACATGCAACATGGAGCTTATGTGACCTCTACCCCCGCTGCTGAATACACACACCATCACTGGTTGAAGGGGTGATGATGGCCAATAAGACAATCTGTCCTTTTATCAAACCAGCATGGATGATAGCAATCAAATGTGAGCACACTTGGAACTGTTCTGTGGACCAAATACGAGTCTGCTCTGGTCAATACATGGCTGCTAGAATTGGCCAGGTTTTGGGGGGTATGGAGTTGGGCTTATTTGGGGTAAAATCAGCTCCAGTTAGCTGTACTTGGACGAGCTTTGGGCCAGTGTTGGCAAACAGAAGTGGACGGATGCTTGCGCGTGTGTTATCCTTTAAATCTGGCAAAGATCTTGCTACCAGATGTGCCAGATTAAGGGTGCTTATGAGAAATCCACTTTGGCTACCTGGGAGAAAGTGGCAGGATGCATGTAATGAGCAACAAGAAATCCAGAGTCTGTTAAATTTAACACATTGTACTGACAGTGGCAGATTTTCTTTTGACTTAAAATTAAGGGTGTTTTTCACTTTGTCTATTTATAAGGCTAATGGTGCTGTCACAGGTCTCAGGCAGCTAGACCGTATATTATTTCCATCACAGGCTAGGCTATTTAGGAATACCAGCATGTGTGACGCACTATATACCTTTATATTACACTTTTATTCAAAATGTATTTTCACGCACTTTGTGACCAGAAAATTGAACGACGGGAAGTGGAGCTGCCCATTTCAGAGACCGTGCACTACATCAAACAGACATGCAGCATTAGGATGATTTTTTTTGCTATAGAATAGAACAAATGTCACTAAAAATGTGATTTTGAATAATACAATAATGGCAGTGCTGCTACTGTGGACACGTCTGAGAGATAACTACTGCATGATGCATGCAAGATGCTTGGCTAGGAGGAACAATTACATTCAAATGAATTGACTTTTCCCTATGAAGAGCTTTGTGCAAGCTGGAAGTCATTAGCAATATCTGCTTAGAGACGAGCTGACACATCAATAAGAGCAAACTGGGAAACCAAAACAACAACAACAGCATCGATCACTCTGCAGCAGCACTGGATGGTGGGGAAAACTCACAGTAGCCATCCAGGAAATAGTATTTCAGTCTTCATTACAGTTTCTAACCAGAAAGACGTCTCATCTAAGAGCCATCAGGCTGGGGAGAAAATGGACTGAATGCAGATAAACGATGATGGAGAGGGAGGAAACCAGGGCTGAAAAATGGGGAGAAAGGGTAAGGGAAGAAGAGAAGAGGGGAGCGGAGAGGACAGGATGGGGAGGATGAGAGATGAGATGAAAGGAAAAGATAAGAGGGAGGAGAGAGGGACAAAATGAGGATGGCTCTGAGGGGTGGATGCAGGTTGGGTGGGGGGAGAGTTCGACATGCAATCACTGTTACACTCCACTCGCAAACACAGACATGACATACCATTATCGCACACTGCAGCGGAAACCACGTAATGGTGCGGCCTTTCTTGATGGACATCAGTTTTACACGACGTGCAGCAAGAAACATGCTGAATATATATATATAAACATCCTATTATAGAGCAACAGAGGGGAGAGGTACATTTTCTCACAGTAAATGGTTCTGCCAAGTAGCAGGCAGACATACAGACGGACATGCCAGGTAATGAACAGCAGCACGGAATGCATTCGGCATCCCATTATCTGGCCTTGCTGTCCCCTTCTGCCTCTAATGACTTTGAGATACAAGTGCCCACATGTTAGTGTGCACCCTGGCCTCTGCTGTCTGTTTGCCTCGCTGCATCCAAGTCCCAGCTCCAAAACCATGTGTACAGAACATGTTTGTGTGTCAGTGTGCTTCGGGGCACCATTGTTTGTGTGTGTCTTGCTGTGTCTAAATGTGCGACTCTGCTGGTGGATATGAAAGTGTACGGATGTTCCTGTGTGTGCGTGTAAACACATGGCTCTGGATGTCGCGCGCCTCTTCCTTGCTAATGCTAATGGCCACATTATGATGAATTGGCTTCATGATTTCAGTTAGGCTGAGTGGTGATTAAATCTTCATTACCGCTTCTGGTCAGTCCTGCTCTACATAGATTGCCAAGAAACTCGATTCCTCTTCATTCTGCAAGGAGTCCCTGACTGAATCAGGACATCCGCAGCGACAAACACATTACAGCTAAGAGAAGAGTGCATAAATAATGCTCTCAATATCTCACTTCAGCTCTGCAACATTCAGAGATCAGACAAGTCTCTCAGTAAAGACTACAGGGTCAGCTCCTGCTCGTTATTTTTAAAATGTCTATGCACAACACGTAGCCACAGATCACACATATCCCGACAATAGTCAAGGCAAAGTGGAAGGGGTATGTTTTATTTTCGCAGAGACAAATGCATCTTGTTTGTGAGTGAAGATAATAGCAAGAAGCACACATTTTATTTATCCCATGCCCCAGGTTGTTACACATCCAAGCCAGGGTTGTTGCTGTGGTGAAATGGAAGATTATAGCAGGCTGATCTGGTTAATTCAGGAGCTCCAGTAGAGGGCACCCTGATACCTGACACCTCACTGTCAAATGTTAAGCCCTGTGGCTGTGGTTCTCTGAGATCAGAGGACAGCTGATTCTCAGTCCTACGAGTAAGTTAATTGCATTCACCTGACATCCCAGAAAGAAAAAAAACAGCAAGGCTTTGGATCCTGAGGATTAAGACTGAGAGGCACTGGTCTATGAAGAAATAGCACATGCAAAAACAAAAGACTGTTGGAAGCCTTTCTATACAGTATTCATTCCTGTCAGGCACTCCAAGGACCCCTGGGATTTCTAGAAGACGTGGTACTAAATTCCGATCCTGGAGGACAGGTGTCCTGCAGTTCTTTTTGCCTCCCTGGTAGTTAATCACACACACTTGGCATGTACTGGATAATAAACTATTAGAGATTAACTGAAAGCTGCAGGACAGCAGCTCTTAAGGACTGCAATTGAGTACCTACACTTAAGAGGTTTGCAGGGGGGCTTTGAGAAAATGAGAAAAAAAATCTAATTTCACTTTTATTTCTCTCTGCATACAGTAAGTGGTCACATCAAGACAATGTCTAAGGAAAGCTATTTTCATCAGCGGTTTCACAGTACCTGCTGTTTCCTCAACACCTACAGAATGGACAGTTATGTAAGTCCGTGCAAAATCGCATCATCCAACAAAAAGCTTCTAAAATGAAGTTCTGTGCAGAAGCTCTCATCAAATGGCCTGTGGTCTAATGCATACGGTATATAACTGAGGCATGGCACAGTTGCTTAACTCTTTGAAATGGGAAAGGTGAGGCACCCTGCTGCGGAATATATTACGCTAACAAATAGCACGGCTACACGGTTATTTCTGACATACTGAAAGGAGTGAAAAAAGAGCCACCGTTACTGAATTGCTGAGCTACTGGAGGTCACATAAAAGTATTGGCAAATAATTCCTATTTTTCATATTAATCGACTCATAGATACTTAGTAAGTGTCCATAGAGGTGACGACAAAACACATATGTATGTATATATAAAATATTCTGGACTGACCCGTTTCACATCTTTCCCAAATGTCTCACTGTAGCTGGTTCCAAGAATCTCAAATTGCACATGGGAATTAGATCCTTCAGCGCGGAAGTCCATCATTCCTGTCAGGCCACTGATCCGTCCCTGTGACAACAAACAGAAAGTAGTTACTGTGCGAGATGTCACAACACAGTGATTTATTTCCTTTCCTTTTTATGTTTCTACAAGTGTAGGCAAAGGAAGTGAGCACTAATTAGTACACACACAGTAAACTACTATATGTACATTATATTTATCATCACAATCTAGTAAAATTCAGTTTAATTACTACTGATTTAATTACTTGAGTATCTTTGTGAAGAAACGTGACATTCTGCAGTGTTTCATAAAGGAGAGTTTTCACTGCTGTTCACCTTCAGTTACACTGTATGATTTATGAATTTATCCTTTGACTCTTACACTCATTCACCCAGGCTTGTAAGTACAGTGCAAGGTTATCAAAGAGAATTTAGATCATTCTAGACAAATTATATTTTGATGGCGAGGTAAAATTACCTTTCATGATATATTCTGACGTATGGAATTGAAATTGATAACCTAAAAGTCTTTCCACAGAATCCCTCGCTATCGGATCATTATCTGATTACTTTTGATTTCTTTTTACCCGATTACACGCCACTCAGCAACAGTTACTATACTAGAGGTTTATCAGATAGTGCTGTCGCAAAATTTAA
>NC_065524.1:27628837-27632833 GCF_006386435.1 Epinephelus moara
TTGTGTCATGCGTTTTACTGTTAATTTATTATGCTGATCTGTTCTGTACGACATCTATTGCACGTCTGTCCGTCCTGGAAGAGGGATCCCTCCTCAGTTGCTCTTCCTGAGGTTTCTACCGTTTTTTTTCCCCGTTAAAGGGGTTTTTTTGGGGAGTTTTTCCTTATCCGCTGCGAGGGTCATAAGGACAGAGGGATGTCGTATGCTGTAAAGCCCTGTGAGGCAAATTGTGATTTGTGATATTGGGCTTTATAAATAAAATTGATTGATTGATTGATTGATATTGAAATATGTATGAATTGTGATGGGAATCAAATACATTTAATTTAGTTTATGTTCAGTTCAAGAGATCAAAGTCAAGAATCTGCCATGAATCCGACCTGAGACCAAACCTGGACATCACATTTAATCATCAGCTTCCTTTAGGGCATTTTTAAAGTAACTCAACACGAATCTGATGAGAGTTTTCAGCAGGGATCCAAAGTCTGTTTGGACTGTATAAACCTTTTTACTGCTGATGCTTCTCATAAATTATTAGATGTGCTTTTTTGTACATGACTATTTATTTAATCATCCATGGCAGAATTATGCAGACTCAAATACCTTTTGGATGGTGTCCAGCATAGACCATCCTCCGTTCCATGGCTTAGTGGACTTCCTCATGCAGTTAAGGCTGGCCATACTGTGCCACTTCCTGTCCTCCAGCTTTCTGTAGAAGGCGTTGGCAAGCATCAACACGCTGTCATACAGGTAGAGATTGGACACCTGTTGGAGGAAAAACAAGCAATTTCAGTAAATGCATTCTCAGATTTTGTTGTTATTGTTTGTGCAGTGCATCAGAGAACAGAACGCAAACTCTGTATGCAACAAACAGGATAAATATTAGTTTTCTGGGCTCCAAGAAATATCACACAGCCCCACGATGAACCCTTGTGAAAGATGCAGTGACACAAAAGCACTTGTCTTTCAGTCTGATGCTGTGAGGTTTGATGGTGAAATAAAAAAATCTCAGTGGGGAATAAAAGCTTGTCTCCTTGCTCGGAGAGAGAATGGAAAGCATTGGGACAACTGGTGAGCAGCTTTCTTTTATTGTGTCTGTCAATGTTATGGCTGTCGTTTGGTGTCAAGATGAAGATCCAGTTTCTTTCTTCGTTACAACTCTGAGGGATGAAACAGTGAAGTCAGCGGCAGCCTCGCTCGACTGTCCAAATGTTTCAACTGCAGGAAACTTTCTGAGGATGATTTGTTGAACAAGCATGGGATTGTACTCCCTGCAGCAGGTGAAATGATATGCATTATACAACAAGAGGCAAAGGTGTGATCTGAAATCAAGAGTGGCAAAACAGAAATTATTTCTGGTTCAATCATCCTCAGTCAAATGAATTTCAGAGCTGCCATCAGTCTGTCTCCCTCTGACTGCAGTGCACCCTGTCAAGAATCACGTCTACCCCTCCTGTCGTGGTGTGACAGTGGATTTGATAGGTCCGCTGGGTCAAGTCAAGTCAAATTCTCCCACAGTAGGAGATCCATGCAAGCAATACTTGCTGCCACTCCAGGCAGTCAGTTCATGACACCTTTAGACTTCAGTCCAAGCCTCCCAGTGGTAAGACATCACACAAGTCAAGTTCACTTGCCTCAAGGTCACTGAGTCACAGGCAAAGTCCAGATGTAATGCAACACAGTAGCTCTGGATATCTGAGGTTACACCACAGCTGATGGCTTGTGAAAGAAATTAGTGCAGGAGGAGCACTGCGATCTCCTCAGTCTTTAACTATTCTGATGAATGCTTAAACTGCCATTACCCGATATTTAACCCTCTTTCATGTGAATTATTGAGAACTGTGGGTGCACACGCCACATGGTTTTGCCATCTGTCCGGAGTATGGATAAAAAGGAAAATGAACATTTCAATAGAGCTACAGGGAACACAGCCATCGCACTCCAGATGGATTGAGCAAAAGAAAAGACTAAGAGGTGTAAGGAGGTGCTTATAACTCACTATAGAAAGTAATAAGTGGCAGGATGAGCAAGGTTACTATGAAGACCCAAAGAAGGGAATTACATTGTGTTAGATAGATAACAAAGCTGTGATGGTGCTGAAGGGCATAGCTTCCTTTATTGACTCTCATTGTCATACAGAATTTACCTTAGGTTCGGCTCCTGGTTGGCAAATCCTTAATGCAAATCATAGATAGCATAATCTCTTTTAGAGCATACAGTACTTTCAACAATGGGAGCCTTTGTTAAGCTTGTTTTATCTCTAGGGCTGCCTGCTGAGAGTCCAAGATTGGAATCATCAGTTGGAGACCCCTCCATCGACTGAGATCCTTCATGCCAAGCAGTCGTTATTTATACCTCTGTGCTGATGATAGCCATGGCCATAGGCATAATGTTTTACGTGTTGTCCGTCCCTCCCATTCTCGTGAATGTAATATCTCAAGAATGCCTTCAGGGATTTGTTTCAAATATGGCACAAACGTCCACTCTGAGTTGAGGATGAACTGATTAGATTTTGATGGTCAAATGTCAAGATCAGTGTGACCTTGCATCTGTCTCATTCTCGTGAACATATCTCAAAAACACATCAAGGGAATGTCTTCAAATTTGGCAAAAATCTTTGCTATGAGTCAAGGATTGGCTCATTAGAATTTAATGGTCAAAGGTGAAAGGTCAAGGTCACAGTGACCTGGTTTGTCACATTCTTTTGAATGGGGTATCTAAACAACACCTGAGATACTTTTCTCAAATTAGGTACAAACGTTCACTTGGACTTAAGAATGCACTGATTAGAATTTGGTGGTCAAAATATCTATATATAGGATAAAATGATGAGGTGATGATATTTTATATTCAAAAGGCCAAAGGTCAACTTCACTGTGACATCATAACAATATACCAAAATGTGTTTTTGGCCATTGGAGAAGGGGAGACATTTGGTCTGATACTGAATTGGTGACACTAATCTTGGGCGTCCACTTCGAAACTGTGCTGAGCGCACAGATCCTCTTTACTGTCGGGGGGTAGGTGTGTGTGAAGCATGTTTTCACAGACATGGATGCAAAGTGTAACTGCAACTTGACGGGTTAGCAGAAGCCTACAACCACGAGGCGTTAGTTGTAGCTTTTTTTTTTATAGGTCAGTAAGTGTGCAGTTAACCCTACATTTGGGAAAGCTGCTGAATGAGCATTCTTCTTTTCATGCTGCTCTCTGGTACAGGCAGCTGCTGACCCGGACCCAGGGTGAGTCTGAGTGAGACAGAGGCAGCTGCCCAGAGGGAGAGAGGCTTTGCCCGGTCAGGCTCAGAGATAACATTACTTTCTGTCTTCTGCTTTGAAGCAATAACTGTAAGCTCACAGTAACTTAATACGATAGTCTCTGGCTTTGGTTTGATATCTAGTGTTGGTAAAAAATTTATGCACATTTCCAATCCGTTGTTAGCATAGTTAGCACACATTAGCTTGGAGGGCTAACTTGGCTTGTTTACTAAGCCAATATTACGCCCTGCCAAACCCTGTTCAAACTCTCAAACTCTAAGTAAAAAAAAAAACATGAACGAATAGTCGAATATTTGTATTAAACAACCAAATCTGATTCGACTGACATAATTTAAGTCTAGTACAGCTATAGATATCAAAGTAGCTTGTAAACAAATACTATATTGTTTTAAGCTGTCTACAATTTGAATGTATTCAGTTTAGAGTAGATCTGCATGTCAATAAAATACAAGCTTATATTTACCGTAAAACAATACTGGACTCTGTTCTGCCAGATACAGTATCTTACATAAGTGAGTACACCCCTCCCATTTTTGCAAATATTTCATTATATCTTGTCATGGGACAACACTATAGAAATGACACTTTGATATAACTTAAAGTAGTCAGTGTACAGCTTGTATAGTAGTATAGATTTACCTTCCTCTGAAAATTACTCAAAACACAGCCATCAACATCTAAACAGCTGGCAACGTAAGTGAGTACACCCCACAGTGAACAT
>NC_065524.1:27633527-27687863 GCF_006386435.1 Epinephelus moara
TTAAGTTATATCAAAGTGTCATTTCTATAGTGTTGTCCCATGAAAAGATATAATGAAATATTTGCAAAAATGGGAGGGGTGTACTCACTTATGTGAGATACTGTATATTCCCCAGTCACACTGAGCTTTAGTCATTTATATTCATGGACATTCGTGTCCCTCATAATTGCCTTATCTTGGGAGTTTAATCTATATTCAGCTGCATACATAATCTGTTAATATTTGTATTCATATGGCACTTGGCAGATGCTTGTCTATACTGTCCTACACCATGGCTGAATGCTGCACAGTCATTACTGAAACTGAAAATGTGTGATAAAGCAGGACTCACGCTCATAACCCCTTATAGAACGTGTGCTGTACAAGGCATGAAAAAACGGCCACATTGTGCTTCTCTACTTTGTGGTTCTGTCACTCCTGTTGATAACAAGTGTCCCTCCTGTTGGCTGCTGGAGAAGGTGGATGAAACATGCGGGTTGTTGCTAGAGCACAGCCGTCCTATAAATACTCGCAGCAAAAGGGATAAAATAACAAGAAAAACACAACCTTGCCACTAGTCAAAATCTAAATGCAGCCTCATCCATCATACGGCTGCTTCCATGTTGGGCATTCACCATCCACAAAGCTCACATTCTCCTCTGAAAGTAGCTTATGTTGCTGAATCTGTGACTGTTTGGAACATACTGAGCATTTGAATTGGCAGTGAAGAAATTGTGTGGGCGGTTTGAGAATTTTGATACTTTTTCTTGATTTGAGAAATTGTCACCATTGGACATCGGTGTAAGTGGCTGAATTCAAACTGAACACAGACTGTACAAACCTTTTACAGCTACCTTTCAGGCCTACAGTGGGTGACCATTTTAACTCAAAAGCTAGAAATTTGGAATCACTGCAAATTGTAGAATAATGTGAGTTCTAAATCAAATCTGTCACTGACACAAAGTGTATCTGCATCGATTTTCCTGTCCGTACCCGGAACATGATGCATAATCTCACAACATCAACTAGTAATCAATCAATCAATTATATGTCACATGGTACTACTCCAGTAAAATGTGATCCCATCAGCTCCTTTAATTTGTGCACTGTAATTTAATCATTTTCTTTGTGTCCTCTTGAATTGATGGCTGCTGCTTTATAATTGTCCATGTTGTGTTGTGTTGTGGTAATCCACGCTTTCTGGTTGTGAAATGATTCAACTGTCCACACATCCTAACCTCGACGGCCGTATGGTCGCTCCACCTGAACACAGACAGTGACTCTGCTTCCCGATACCTCTTGGCTCACTCTGGCAGATGGAGCACGAAATACTGTCCAGATATACAACGAGCAATGTTGCAGAGCAATGAGGGGATATCTGTTATTTTTCACTCTACAAATGAGTGTCTAATGTATTTATTCATTAAGTTTTAATCATTAAATTTTCCTCAAACTCATAAACATGTCTCTTTTCATATATGTTGACTGCTGACTGGAGGGAAAATGGAAACGTCAAGGATGGCAGTGTCAATTTGACCCTGGACTGTATGTCTTGTACAGAACTGTATGTCTTTATATACAACTAGGATTGTGACCAGTGGGAATAGGTTGAAGGTGGAGCAGCTGGTGCAAAAACTAATATCAAGCCAGGCCAAGTTTTTCTTGCACACAGCTGGTTAGGACATCTTCCCTGGAAAGAACTAAAACAATCTGATGTTTGCTCGTTGGCATTGCATCCAGTTAGGAGGAGTAATCCTTTTGTCTTTCATGTTTTATTGCTCAGCACCTGATTTGAGGGCTGCACTTGTTAGTAAAATGCTAATTTCTGATGTGTTCTTCTGGTTAGATGATTCTAAAAAAAACATCTTGGTGTGTTTTGGGAAGTTACCCTTTGTTGTGGTGGATTTATTTGCAGAGCCTGAAATAAATGTGATAAATGCAATGTCAAATATTGGATCTGACAAATATTTCACCACTGCAAAGATATTTTTCAGTGAGTGTGTGTGGTCGGGGTACTTGTATGAACATGACCCGATAAATCACTAACTAACCTCAGTCAAAGAGGTTGTTTTTGATCCAGTTTATTTGTGTCATTTAGGAGGATAACTCAAAAGTGTGTTAACAGTTTTCAGTGTAATTTGGTAGAAGGTTATGCCGGGATCAAAGAATAAGTAATTTGGTGGTGCTATATTTCAGTAATTTTATTTTTTCATAAATGCCTGCAGTTACTTGACTGAAAAATATCTGCTAAATGTATCCACCCACTGCCTTTCACCATCTATATTTTACCACAGACTGTGTATATTTAGTCCACTGACAATAATTCTTAAGATTAACTGTTGATTAAATAAAATAAAATGAAATGAGAAGATTGTGCAGCCATGGCGGAATACGTAGGAGCTTTAACAGTAAAACTTTAAGTGGTTTTTACCTCCAGGGACTGCAGGTAGCCTTCCTGTGGGTCACACAGCAGGGAGGAGATGCGATGATTGTTCCTCATACAACGAACGTTGGTGTCTCTCCACAACGGGAAGATCTGACGGATTACGGTCATCCGCCCCAGAGAGCTGTAGACCAGCTCCATGATGTCTGCGTCGCTCACCTCCTGAAATATGAAGACAACAGGAGGAGTTTAGTTTCACAAATCTGTCCCTTTAATCTCGGTGTAAAGTGTAGAGGCACTAATTATCTTAACAGGATTTCTGCACAGTGGGAAATCATGACACAAACCGTGAATTTGCAGTTTTTGAAAGGCACTTTTTCGGAGTGGAAATTTGGATAAGAAACATAACCTCTGAGGGGTTTTGCGTTGGCTGTGCCTGTTTCTTAAGCAATTAAAATATCAGATGTCACATTGTGGGGCCACAGAGCAGTTAGATATGAGAAAAAGTGAGGGAAAGTAAGGAGACGACTGATTTGGGTTTGAAATATCAACTTGTGTGCTCAACTTAATATTGTGAATTTTTTTTTTTTTTTTTTTTGCTGTTCGTAGGACATGAGCTTTTTTAAAGCCAGAAACCAGAGAAGTAGGTCTCAAACCTGTGATGTCATAGGGTATAAAGACCAGAGCTGCTCCACAGACAATGAAAGAGAGACTGATTTTGTGAACCCACAGAATGATTGATTTTTTTAAAGCCCAGTTCAGACCGAAGCTTCAAGATGAGACCAAACTGTTTAAGAACGTCACAGAGAAAAGTTGCAGTGGTGTGAACTGGCTCCGAGCTTGACTTGGCTGGTTTTAGAACGTAAAGCTCGTCATCTGTTTCAACAGCCAATCAGCTTGTAGTGAAGTCCGCTGGTCAAATCTAAATGATTGCAGATGGCATGTTCGCTTGCTACGCCCGCCGAGCCCTCTGTTTCTGTCCTCACAGTGTGCCGGTGTCGAATGGTGGGTTGCTCCTGCTGCTGCTCGCTGTATGTGCTTATGCCCCCTCACACACACATGCTCATTGACTGATTAATTGGCAATGATTATGATGGCATAGTTATTATGAACACAGTCCATTTGATGCTCATTTTGTTTGTTTTTCACCATTTCATAACTGCTACAAATGCAACTGTAGCCAGTATCTCATTATCACTATCCCCATCCATATTCTAACAAACAACAAATTATATTCAGCCACAAAATAACCCTGAAAAGCTGCAAATCTGAACAGAAGTACAGAGAGTTGTTGCATAGAGATGATACATCGTCTCATCTAGTTGAATTGGTGTGAACTGGCAGGTGTTTAGAATGTTGTAGAAGGGTGTACACAGCAAGTAGCTGCCTGTTTCAACTTGTCATGTTGTGAATCTTTGGTCTGAACTGGACTTTAAGACCCAAATGAGCTTTATTCTACTGCAGTGAAAAAATGTGTTATCTACATTTGATTAACGAATCAATGAACACTTCAAGTATATCCTTCATACTAATATTAGCTCTGGTGACCCTTGGCCCTGTTCTGTGGGGGGATGCGTGTGCGCAGGGTCTGTAAAGATCGACAGTGTGAAGGGTCGGATCAATATTCATAAGACATTAAGCGGCCTGTTAGTCTCCAGAGCAGGACAGTGGTCAATGCCGAGGCAGACAGCGAGTCTCTTGGGAAGCAATGGGTTCCTATCTAGCGATAAAGTGGTGAGGTTACTGTCGGGTCGAGCTCTCGGTTGATACGGCACATGCCTGAATCCATGCTTCCTCTCTGTTTTTCCTAATCAGATATTTTGATCTCTGCCTTTTGCATCGACCTCTGTTGTTACTGCTGGTCTCTGTCCTCCCTCACTGGTAATTTCTCTTGGCCGCTTACTTTGTCTTTCTTTGTATATATTTCTTATTTCAGCTGAGAGTCAATCCAGCTTTTTTCCAACATTATTTGTTCTGAATTAGCATTTAAGGGACGACACAAAAGGTGACTAGTAAAAGTCTACCTAATCACCATAAAGCGTCCCCAGTTGATGACTTACATTGAGACAATTACTTCTTTGTATTATAGGTTTTCTGAAATTTTATGTTTAAATATGTACATAAGGCATTGTCTTTTTAAATATGTCCTTCTCTTTACATTCCCAGAACAGATATTTGAACTAAAATTAACACCTAAATGTGTATTTTGGAAGCAAAATAGGCCCTAAAACTTCCTTTTAAACCCCTTTTCTAGTTCTGCCCTTTTCTCATGTCCATACCTCATGTCATATACATATTTTTATTTCTAATGCAAAACCAGTTGACGGTGAGTGGAACGGATTATATTGATTTTGTCTCTCAGGGCCAATATTCCTCAGATCTTTCGTCAGTGTACAGCGTGACTAAAACACTCCTCAGGTGATTCTAGCTCATTTGGTTTTATCCTCTCTTCTTCTGACTCAGTCAGGTGGAAATTATGAATATTCATGAGTTGCCGTGACACATTAATCAGATGAATTATGCCGCATGGTTCACGGAGCCGAACCCTCACGTCCAAGCTAATAACTTCCAGTGACACCCAGTCCAAGTGTTCTGTCACCATCACGGCTGACGTTTGTGTCATAGCCTGACCCTGCAGAGGCACTGACCAGCGGCTGATGTGCCTTTTTGCCTCTGTTTGAGGAGAAAGTACAGACAATATGATATATTTCAGATTTTTTAAAAGCACTAGAGAAGCGTTATAAATCTAAATGGTATACTGTTTGTGATTATTTCTTTGTGGGAAATTTGCCTTGCACATCACAGTTCCAGCAGTATGAAATCTCTGCAAAACAAACAACAAATACATTCATCCATCAGTTGCACATCTACACCAGTAAAAGTGCACACTTAGTCCAATATATAACAGTGACCGATGACAAGTACAGCTACGGCACACACATAAATCAGCCTGTGTATGTCTTGGCTGTCCTTCTTGTCGAATCACAACATTACTCCTGAACTGTCCGGACACACACACATAACATAATATACTCCTTCAGAAATCAACAGTTATCACACAATCACGCACCTCACAGGTAACACACCCAGACACAATGTCTGAGAGAGTAAATACAGCGCGTCCATGTTTCAATGACAGCCGCCGACCAAAAATACGTTCACAAATCAAGTTCAGGTGACAGATTACCTTCTTTGTGCTGCTCAGTCAATGTCATTAATCTTTCAGGGGAAATAAATAAATAAAAAAAAAATTACTGGTAATCATGACAGCGATTTAATTAGAGGTTAAGGTGCTTTTTGAAGCCTCAGGCAACTAAATTGAGAAGTAATGGGTGTGGAGGAAGAAGAGCAAAGCACAGCGCGTGTGACAATTTGAGAAGTCTGACTTGCCTATAAATACACACGTGTCTTTTTCATGTGCTCTCTGCGTTGCTAAGAAGAAAGGTAATTAGTTAAGCAGAAAATAACCTCAAGATTACGTTATTATTCAGTTGATAGAGCTGGATAATTAGTGTCCTATTGTCCTTTTGCAAAGGAGAAAAAAATTAAAACATCACAAACATCAAATTACGCAGAGCGCGAGCGTGTGCGGCGTGTGATACTCTGACCTATATTATCTCAGCTGTAAATCTCAATATATCAACTCTTATATTAAATCGAAGCCTCCACTTACACATCTCACAATAGCAATGATAACTCTAAATTATGAAACATTGAAGAGTTTTGTAATTCAAATCATATCCTATTCAGGCTATGCTGCTGTGTTGATTGATCATTGTCAAGTATCGCACTCACATCTAATACATTATGCTTATGGCAAAGAGTGTTAATATGTTGGGGTTTTTTTCACAGAGTGAGGACAAATACAACATATCACTCACGCGAACGCCATATTAGAGACACTGCTGTTATATTGTGTATCAAAAATATACAGTCCATCCATCACTATTAGTATGGAACTCTATACAACGCCGATTCCAAAGATTGCAATGATTTGCAAATCAACACAACAATTATTTTCCTCCATTTTTCCATTGCAGCTATTCACATAACATTTATAGCAGACTTGGTATTAAGATGGGCAACTGAATTGTATTTAATACTCGAAGAAGCCTTTGTTCGCAGTGCCAGCTTCAAGACACTTCCTGTATGAACAAACAAATCTCTCAGTGTTCAGATGTGATTTTGGAGCATTCTTCCACACAGCCAGGTTGTGTGCCTGTGAATCTTGGGAAAAACATTTCACTTTCAAAACTTCAACAATTAGTGTCTTCAGTTCCCAAACACTTACTGAGTGTTCTTACAAAAAAAGGTGATGTCACACATTGGTAAACATACATGGAATGTGTTGCAGGCATTATCTCCAAAAGCAGTGTATATAGGGCTGGGCGATATGACCTCAAATCAATAACATAATTTATTGAACATTTAACCTCGATTAATGAATGATTTTTGTTTTTGTTTTTTTGCCCTCATAGTTCAGTGACAAGCTTTGTACTGTAAATATGCTCAACTATTAAAGCTGAGATATTTTTCCCAATGAGAGAGTGCATATCTTATCTTTGTGGTTTTAAAATAATTCAAGGTAACCCCACACACATGAACTATTTTGAATATTGTGTAGCCTTTGTAAATGCTTGTGTTATTTAGAACTGCTTTGTCGAGGCACTTGCTGCTGGGCGCTCGTCAGTCTCTTCTTTTTTTGAGCCGTGCACTGTTCATATTTGGTAATGTGATTGTGCTCCAAGTGCCCAAAAAGATTGGTGGTTTTACCTTTGGTCGCTGAAACGTTTTTTTTACACAGTGTGAATTCTTTCTGTTCAGTTTGTCACGAAAGCCAAAAATTGGTCCAAAAGACAGACAAAGCTTTTCTCTTTGGTACAAGCTGCTCAAGCTACATAGTTGGCTCAGTGTTTGATTTCTACTCTATGTTGCTTCCAGGTGGCGGATTGGACGGGGCGGAGTCACGTGACTACACACATAGTTGTACGTTTTTAAGGGAACAGTACATGAACACAAACATTGGGGAAAGTATAACATTGGTTAAAGGTTCTGAATGTCAGTTTCAATTAATTTTCGATTAACTGCCCTGCCCTAAGTGTGTAGTTACAAAAAAATAAAGTTTAAGTTCAAGTTTAGTTCAACAGGTCAAAAAGGATATACAGATCCTTGTACTTTTTGGGAATTGGGGTTTTACAGATATCTATATTTAAAAAGTGTCTTAACGTGCGACCACAATAAACCAGATCTAGTAGAGCTAACATGTTCCCAACACTGACCATGTCACATCATGTGTGAAGTCTTTCCTTTAACAGCATTATGAGATGCAGTTATATTTCCTTTTGTCTTGTATTAACAGCACTGTACAAGTGTTAAATCAGACTAAGATTACATATGTAATGAACAAGGTTAATGTACAGTCACAATGCAGATTACTGGGCACATTGACCTGCATTAGCAGCAACTCTTTAGTCAATTTTATGATGATTGTTTAATCCTCACACTGGTATGTTACGCTAATAACACTTAAGCTAGGGTTTTATTGGTCTTTATTAATAATACTCTAAAGCACTGCCAATAAAAAAAACCCCAACAGATGATTTTGTGACACAATGTCACTTCCCTGCAGATCAAAGTAGTTATTTCTAATTAAATACCCAATGGTGGGTGCATCACTGTCAGCTATAGCACGCCATACGTCTGTGGCCTTTGAATTTCTTGAAATAAGTTCAGAACGCAAACACTAGTGCGACCTTCGGGCGCCTGCACACGTGGGTGGGACCATGTCATCTTTGCAGCTTTGGTGAGCAGAAGTGGATGTAAATAGGCTGGATAGGGATGAACACATTTCAATTACTCAGAGGAATGAAGTTCCTGTCTATAATAATGTGGGGTGATTTTGTGAAAATAGACAACAGCCAGAGCGCCATGTAGGTTGATGAAATGTGTTTTAATCATGACTGCCTGTTTCCTATGATTTATCAATTAATTAAAACAGTTGCATCCAGCTAATAATGTTTTTGTGCATTTTCATGGGAATAACTCCACGACTTAAAATACTGTTCATAAGAAAAGCAACAGACTGTCTGCTCACAGCTCCTGATTGCCTATACAAGAAGGACCTTAAATGAAAGTGAAACAGAGAAAGGACCATTTGCAATAACGTGGTCTGAGCAGGCGGAAATGCAATGTAATTTCATGCCAAATTGCACTGCACTGTCTGATGTGCATCAACATAACCATCGCCTCTCCACTCCAACCACCTCTGTTTAGTCCCGTTTGTTTGGAAGCAAAAATTCACTAATCCAGCTTAAGTGCAAAAACATGGACTTTGACCTAAGAGGATTGCATTGTGACTGTGTTAGCACTTAGATTAGATTGGCTACTTAATTGGAGCAGGATATCTCGAATGCGACATGAGGTGAAATGACATGTAAATAATCACTTCAATTAATGCGTTCATTTTTACAGTACAGTGTAAGCTGTGTCATTACACACTGTCACCATGGATGGATTACTGAACAGGCCTACCGGCCACAGGCCCAGGGGCCAAAGTGTCAGGAGGCCCTGTGGCCTTCACTTGCAAAATGTCACAGAAATTAACATGTAGCAACCAGGAAGAGACTCAAAATGACCACAGGGGCGGCTGTGGCTCAGGAGGTAGAGTGGATGCACTAATCGGAAGATCAGCTGTTTGATCCCCTGCTCCTCCAGTCTGCATGTCAAACCATCCTCAAGCAAGATACTGAACCCTAATATGCTCCTGATGGCTGTTCCATCTGTGTGTGAGTGTGTTAAAAACTGAGTAGCAGGTGGCACCATGTACGGTAACCTCGGCCACCAGTGTATGAATGTGTGTGTGAATGGGTGAATGTGACTCGAAAGGCGCTATACAAGCACAGTCCATTTAGCATTTACAACAAGATGCAAAGGCACTGCAAAGAGACACAAAGTGACTAAAGAGCAGCACAGAACAACCAACAGAGACACAAATTGTACTCAATAAGACATAGAATTACCTCTGAGAGACCCAAACAACTATAAAACAACCACAAAGAGACACAGCGTGACTAGAAAGACACAAAATGTCCTCAAAGAGACACAACACAACTACAAAGAGGCACAAAACCACCTTAAAGTCAGTGTGTCTTGCTCCTATGATGGGGTCCCTTTGCATAACTGTGCCCAGTGGCCCACTGTTTCATAATCTGCCCATGACTGTAGCTCCTTGTTCATGAGCACAGTGCAGTGCAGTATCTATATGTGAGTTGCTATGATGGAACTTAGGTTTCAGCCTGAAGGTGCGGTCAGTCTTATTCAATGAAACTTGTAATAACCCCAGTGACATTAACTGACTGTAAGTGTAACTGCTCTAACATTTAGATAAGGTGGTTAGTGAGAAGAGTCGTCTGTCGTCTGGGGTCCCTTAGATTTATGACCGTGATGCCGGATGTCTCCTGTGGTCACCATTTGTGGGTTAGTACATCATTTTTTGACATCTGAATTGGGTTTCTGCATAGAATCTCACTGTAGTTAATGGTACAAAGAATAAGAACCGCAAACCCAGGGCTTTGATGAATGCAGCATTGTACAGTACTTTGAGCAATCAATAAGCTAATTGGAAAATGAAATATTTATTTTTCTCATAAGTGGCCTCTTCAGTAATCCACCTTCCTGTCCCACAGTCTGGTGCGGCAGAGACTGCGTCAGAAGAAAAGGGTTTCCATCTCAGTTGCTTGACGGGCAGTTACCCAAGACATCAGTCATATCATGACTGTCCTCCTCGACTCTGTCTGTCACAACAGGCACAGCCACCTAATCCATCAAACATTCCGAGGTGTCACCGTCCCGCCTTTGAAGGGAAAAAAAACAACAACAAATTCCCCCAGAATTTGCAATCCATCTGAGTCCACTAGACAGTGTCAGATGCAGACAACCTTCTGTGTGCTAGCAGCTGCAGCACCCCGGTGTAGTGGGTGGTTCAAGGAGACGCACGCATGCCTGTCATCCCCGTGCCCTCCTGCTCACATAAGTCATGCCGCATTTCTTACATTCTAATTTCAGAGCTTGCCTTTTTTTCCTTGTTGGTCATTTGTGTGTTGAATAAGTTTCACACCCTGAGGGCTCATGAACTGTGTGCCACTGAGGCCCACTCCTTTGCTTTAAATGCATTTGCATCAGTCTCAAAGTAAAATGTTTGCAACTGAAGTTAAGTTTGTTGAGAGAAGAGTTCAAACTCAACCATTTTGTTTTTATGAAAAGGGCATTGCACTGATTTCACACATGGCCATTTCATTCATTTCACTTCATTTCATGTCTTCTGTGGCTCTGAAGGGAGCTTCGTCAAGGTCTGAGGTGATGACTTAAGTGACATCACTTAGGTGCAAACTGGGGATGTCAACTTTGAAAAGACCATTCAAGGAAGGTCTTACAAAAATGCTACTGGGATGCATTATGGGAAATATTTAGTGGTTTTGAAGTTAGACCCACACTAGAGACTAAAGGTCATGTTATTTAGTCTCTGCTGCATCCCACACCTTTATCTGAGTCTGATACTAAATCGCTGTACATCCACGTGTGTTCAACAGCCCTTATTACTGTATCTTTAAAACTATAAAAGGGACAATTTAACCCCATCTGACCTCTTACAGTTCCCTTAGATGTGGGCGGGGTTGTTGTCACTCACTGCTCCATCCAGCACTCACTGTATTTCCTTATTACCGGTGACACAGATGGAAGTCTGCACCTTGTTTATCGTCCACAGAAAGAGGATGCATGCCGACATTTTCAGAACAAAATAAAATAGGCGTCAGTGAGAGTCTCTCTCCATGGGATATATAAGAATAGCGGGTTAGTGTTGCCGTATCCCACAGAAACAAAGCTCTGCAACACTTTAAGATCCACTAATCACTAAAGGGTGTGCTGATTGATTCATGTCGTCAACTCCTGCATTGAGTAACATTACAAGTAAACATTCCACCTTAAAAGTCGCCGGTAGTCTCAGACTCCAGCTGCTGTGAGAGGCAGCAAAACATCATTTCATTTTATAGTTACAGTTTACTAATAAAACTCTCCACAGTATGAACAGTGGTTACATGAGCCTCAAAACCAGCCACAACTCAGCCCTGAGCAGAGTGACCGTCCTCTATTGACCAATCAACAGACTGCAGTGTTCACAGCTCCACCTTTTAGTACCAGATCTGTGTGCTAGGTACCCCAACAGAGGGGGGACCAAAAATGCGGACGGTACGGAACTGTTCTATTGGTACCATCCACAACTTTCGGTTTTTGGAAACGGAAGAAAAGTGTACCAAACTGAACTGAATCGTACCGTACTGCTTGGTGGAAACAGGGCTTTATATTCACAAGAAGGCCCACATCTCTACAGCCAATATCCCCAACACTCTTAAACAATCTAGATTAATAAATAGCATATAGGTAAATAGCAAAAATGTATTATAGATTTTGGGGTGAACTGTCCCTTTAAGACACTGCAGGTCTTTGTACTATAATGCTTATGACATTCCTGAATAAAAAAGACTTATCAGGATCTGCTATATTGCTTTCTGTTTCTCTGCTAGTCTGTTAAACCTTATTGTTTTTGGACTTCTTATCATACTCACTCATCATCATCATTTTCCGTCTCCATCCATCTCACTTTGTGCTCTTATCGCATTTTAAGCTCCTCGGCTACATTCATCGTGCCACATGTTGCTGCTGGTGGCAGATTAGCGTAACCTCTTGTCGTGAGAGTTGAATAAAAATGTGAGATCTCACTGGCTGTGTGAGGTGTAAAGGCTGGCAGGAGCCTGGGGGTGCTGAGGGGACGGGCAGGTGACAGTGAGCCTCAGGATCATCTGGTTAAAATGAATGTCACAACTCAGTCATGACCAGGCAGCTGAACAAGAGCAACTGTCTGCGGGGACTGACGCTGCATACATGCACGAGGGGTAACATAGAGAGCTGTTATTTCCCTGCAGGATTTTGTGATATAGCCGAACTGCATCTGGTCAGGCTAACAGGATTTACAGGGGTGCAGGAAACAGTATGTAGTGCATTATAGCTGTGCAATAAGGTGGAAGCACAGAATCCACCAACAGCTGCTACAAAAGGAGAGTGATTCATAGTTGTTGCAGTTTGTAAAATACCCAGAAAAAGTAATAAAACAGAAACATACTAAATCCGAGAATCTCATTCTAGTAATCACAGCGAGTGTCTGTCTTCTTGCGTGTTCGAATAAATTAAAAAACCTTGGGCACACTCTGTGCTATCAGCTATGTTAGGAGCCTCTTAGAAATCAAATCAGAGGCTAATGGAAACAAATTAGCTTTGCGCTTACCTTTAAATCTCCTTACCCTTTGGAGATAAGCACAAATCGTGGAGAATACATTTACTGTTATATACATGCCCGGATTCAATTTACATGGCAACTCTTGTTGATAAAAGTAGAAGATTTCAAAAAGCTCTACAAGAGAATTAGTGATTTAAGCTAAAGGTGGACGAGTAATGTGCTCAGAGTATTAATGTTTTTTTTCTCCCCTGCACATGAGAGAAGCTCTGGAGGCCATTGTCTGAGAGGGAAAATAGGTCTGCATGAGTAGTAATTGAATTTTTTTGTTAGCTTTTTCAACAAGTCTGTGTTATTCTCATTTCAAGGTGATTGTCAGTTTCATGTGCAGTTTATCTTGGGTGATAGATTGAAAGGCAACGGAACAGAGACAGAGGGGAAAAGGATAATCAAAAATTACAGGAAGGAGAAAATAAAAACAAAGAAAGAGCAAAAAAAAGATATTTTCACTATCTATAGAAAGAGGGGAGAAAATGGAAAGTACACTTTGAGAAAGAGTAAAGAAATGCATTTCATAGTTCACAGATACAACCAGGCTCATTCCTCCCATTTGAATGTGTACCAGGGAGAGATAACTCTACAGTGAGCCATATCACATCAACCATTAAGGGAGTGCCATAGAAATTAACATGCCATTAGTTCATACATTCCCAGAGCCTGATGCAATTAAAGCTAATGTCTTGGTAGAAGTCTGTGGTAATTGACTGAAAGGCATGCATGAGTTTGTATGTGAATACTGCTCCAAATTAAAAATTACACTCCCTATCTTATCATCTTGTTTGAGACTACTTAAGCTGTCTCGGGAACGTATCAGCGAAGCAATATGACTTAAGCTGCCAGACACTGAGAAAAGTTTCAAAGAAATCATGGTCTCATTAGCTGTTGTACATCAGCATTTGAGTTATGCTGAAAAGCACGCTGGGAATCATTTGAAACATACAAGGTAGTTATTCTATAAAAGCTCATTATAGTCCAAAATGAGCTAATTTAGGCTGCCACATACCAGACGCCTCTCAACACATTGAGCCTCATTAACTTTTGTAAATCAATATTTAAACTACCGAAATATGCTGAAGTGCTGCATCGTCAATTTCTAGCTAAGGCATAAATGACAACTATATACTATGCAGGATTTTACTAAAAAAACAATGTATGGACTCATACAGAGGTAATCTCTTTCAATCATCACTTATGACTCACTAGAAGTGTGTGGCGGTGTTTTTATCTGCAGACTTTGCCTGTAATTTTGTCTTATTTTCTACGCTCAAGACGTTTATTGGCACGTACTCCCACTGTAGGTGGTATCGAGGCTTTATAAAAAGGTACGACCAGGTGCTGGACTGTAAGCAGCAGGAATACAAGAGACACAGCACTGAATAAATGCAGTACAGTGAGGTGACACCAAATGGCAACCTCTGGGGCTGAAAAATGAAGCCAATACAGAAGCGTGAAGAACTGTGGTTCATTGAACAGCCACTTGAGGCAGGCTCCAAAAGATCCCCATTGACCCTGAGTGTTACAAAACTCAACTTTACAGCAGAAATAAACATGTTTACAGCCTGGTGCAAAAAGTGGTTTTGGACTCTATAGCTAATGTCCACATTTATCAAAGCTCAAAGTAACAAATATTTAAGTGCAGAGCTGCTTTGAGTGACAGGCTGTCTGCGAGGTATTGCTACATGGTATGTTCAGAATCACATACATTTTCTTTTTACTTTTAGTAGATTCTGCAGCTGTCCTTAAAAAGTACGCATTGTTGCATTCAGTATCCACACAATCAGGACATACTACTTCCTCATAACGTTACAACTCTTATACTCATATATCCGTTACCATGGAGATGAAACAAAATGCCATTCACTGAGCTCACCAGAGACAGAGATCAACTAGGACAGCTCTGATGTTGTTGATTCTAACATATTATATTCAGGATAGTAAAATTACAGAGGCTATACACTTTTCTGTCATTGTAATTTAATACTTATGCCCTTTTTTAATGGTTTTATTTATGATTATTTACAATTAATATTCCTGTTATTACCAATCAACTGGTCATGAGTCATCTGAATGTGCTGTCATCTATCATTGCAACTTCTGACAGCTGTATATCAGCTGTCATCTGTTTGCCAGTCAGTCAATATGACATATCATCCACTGCGCAGAGGAAAGTGGGTCAGAATAGCCAGAAAAGCATGCTGGCTTGTAGGGTTGGGCACGATTAACCGATATGACCGGATATCCTGTTTGACAAGCGAGAGATACGGCTGCGTTGGTAGCAGCCTCCTCAATCGATACGAATCAGCCATGAATCCTTAAATGAATCGATTGTAGAGTCATGGATCGGGTATCGCGAGACTAGCAATTGGTTGACTGGCTTTAACAGTTTGCATCGCTAAAACAACGCGAGAGCTGGCGGCATGCTCCGTAGCAGGCATTACTGACAACGATAATGGATGTAAACATCAGCGCCAGCTTGACCAGTGGAGCTGAGGAACAGAAGCTAATGCTGGTTGGATAAACCAGGGAGCAGCCAAGCCGCAGCAGAAACTAAAGGCGAATCCTGTCGGTTGTGGGTTGAACGGGGGGTCACAGACACAGACAGAAATACGTATTCCTGTCAAATACGGCGGCCATAGTGCTCCGCGGCGCAAGATAATGGCTTACCGGGGACCGAGAAGCCCGGCTCCAGGTCCAAGAAGTCTTCGTCGGTGTCATGACTGCCCAAAAATACCTGAACAGTCGAGCCGTGGCAGCACACAGGTATGTGACGTGTCAGAGCAGAAACGAGCCGTTGACATTTCCACAAACCTCACCGCACTTTAGGGACTGTTCTTTACTTGTCAGGGGAGGAGGGTGGCTGGTTAATTTTTATTTTATTTATTTATTTTATTTTGATCCCCCTCTATGTTAAATCACTCATTGATGTGAGAGTGTAGCAAACACAGAGAAATAGTCTGACATGCTGTCAGTGATAAGCTGCTAGTCATCACAGTCCATGATATCAACTAATAACAGGAGATGTCAGATTCTGCCCCTACATTGCATGTTATTATTTTATTCTGCTTTATGTTTATATTGTACAGTGTTATGATAAACTTTATTCCAGACTCAAGTCCATATAAGATACATACAAAAACACAGACAATGTGTGATTTTGTTGTTGTTTGTCTTTTTATTTTATTTTTGCCAGTGCCATACAGCAACAATGCTTGGGGATGTGGTCTTTTACAAATTTGAAAATACTGTAAGAATGTCACTTTTATAGAATTGGCTTTTTTATTTTATAATATATGATTAATGTCTACATCAACAAATGTTAACCATAGAATCGTATCAAATCATATCGAATCGTAGCGTTCCTACACTGTATCGAATCGTATTGAATCGTTCTGTATTAAAAATATATAGTTTTTGAATCGTATCGAAACCCGTGTATCTATGTACGAATCGTCTATCACAGAGAGATTCCCAACCCTACTGGCTTGCATACTGAAAAATCCGACCGGCTGTAGTAGAATATCCTGGTATTTCTGGCATACTGCATTTGACATACTATGTATTGGCACACTCTAAATTTTTTTCTGGCATACTGTATCGTATAGTAGTATGGGGATTCAGATTCAGTCAGATCCACCCCTCCAACCTCTTGCCAAAATATGGTCACTTCTGGCTCCAAAAAACCAAGATGGCGATGGCAGAAATGCTGAACTTGAGGGAATGTCAGTCTACACATCAATGGGTGATGTCACGATAGCTACGTCCATTCTTTGCTACAGTTTATGGGCAAAGTGTCTGAAGAGCATGAATCTGGGGTTGGCTCTACTTTCACTTTTGCTGGCAAGCGTGTTTACAAACGATTTTGCATAGTACACCTTTAAAAGTCTTAACTGTGCAGTGGCCAATACATGTTCTCAAATTCTGTATGAAGAGTTCATTTACCACACAGAGCTGCAGCATCTGAGTATTGATATGTTGCTTATGCAACATGGCTACATGGACTACAAGCAAACATTAATCATGCTCCATGGATTATGGATCAATATGTGTCATGTTTTGGATGTTGAGCACAGGTTTAGATGTTTGTATAAGTGATGAGGTGACATTTCATTAAAATACATTGGCATTGATGTATGTGTTGGACAGAGAGCTCCTATTAGGCACAGCGATGCTAATATTCCAGGTAAATCAACAGGGAGGAACCTTTTATCTCATGTCTTTTATCCACTGCTTTTAGCAGCGGCCAATCCTGTGACTCTCCCCCCTTATCTCCAAATCACTTTGAATCAATGGAAATGCAGTGTGGAGGCACTAAAGCTAAAGACAGAGTCCACTGTTCTGCATTCACAAAGTGCACCTGAATGTTGTGCTGTTACAGCCACTTTAGAAGACCATTTAGGTCAATGTCAGACACACAGAGCACTGTTACAAAAGGAGGGAGTAGGGAGAGACATACTAGCATCACCAGTTAAAGGGAGGCCAATTATACAATATCAAATAAAGGCTCAGTCCCTCAGGCTGCCAAGATAAAATAAAAACAAAAGATGTGCCGCTAATTTAAATGAACAGCAAAGTCTGCAGGTTCTGGTGTGTCTGTGTGTGCCTTGGCAGCATATAAAACCGTGCTGACAGAGGCAAACTGACACTAAGGTCTAAATTCACTCAGGTGCATACAAGTGTGTTTGTGTTTTGGCCTCACCTCATTGGCATAGACCCAGTGACTGTCCTTGGATGCCAGGTTGGTTTCCACAGCCTGCAGTGATAAATAAAAAGAAAAAAAGAGAGGACAGACAAAGAGGGAAGGACATATTAAGAACCTTGTGTGCAATTCATTGAGAAATTACAACAGTCAAAAGAATCTCTAGAGCACAATTTGTAAGTCAAGACATCCTGGATCACGGAGAGGGTGCCGGTCAGGGGAGGAAAAACATCATGCCGAATATTTTTTACAATGGACGTGGGAATAAAGGCTAGAGTACAGATGTACATATTATGCCGCCTGCTCAGGGACTTTATTAGCCGTGCTCATTTCAGAGATTTTGACAAGTGACAGAGAAAATGTGAAGCCCATAGAAATTGGCACCAGTGTGGGATATAAATCTGTAACCTGTCAGATTCTGTGGCACAAAAGAGTCAACTCAGAGGAAAAAAAGAAAAAGTAAAACACAAATCACTGCTACTGACAGGTAAGGCGTGTAGTGAGGTGTTAAGGCTCACACACACAGCTATTTACGACTGGCCAACACTTTCTGCAATCGCAGCTCTCAAAATTTGTTACCATATCTAAATGAAACAGGGTCAGCATTTTTTTGTGTTTATTTTGGCACCGTACTACCTTCCCGAGAGGACAGGCTGTGTAGTGAGAGTGCACAGCTTTTCTTTACAGTTCAACTGATTTAATTTTAAGAGGTCAAAACTCCAGCAACACGTTTGGTATAAAGAACAACTTGATTGTCAGACCAACATGTCCTGGCTTGTGGCCTTCATCAAGGTCATGCATTGATATCTGACAAGACCTCTTAAAATTCAATCAGGTACACTGTATAGAAAAGCCATGCACTCTCACAACACTTTTGACCCTTTCACACTTTTTCCCTTCTCTGTGCACCTTGGAGGCAGGTGAAGTTGTGCCAGAAATCCCTGCCTTGCTTTTACAATTTGAATTTTACTGATGTTAAGTGGTGGAAAGGTTACAGAGACATATTATGGCTACTTTGTTTCTGTTTCAGTCAAACACTGAATAGAATTATTTAATACAAAGAGACACCTTGCGTAACACTCTCTGCCCTGCACTCTGCTGTCACAACAATACTTTCCCTATCTGAAGTCTTCGTCAGGTGACAGTGTAAACCAAGTTACACGTGTACACAACAAATAAATCTGCTTTTCCAGGAGAAAATCAGGTTTCCCTAAACCAATTACAGAAACCATGTATCTCTTCTACGTGACGTTTCGAAAACAGGTTAGGGCAGGACTGTAATCCGTTTACTGAAGTGCATGTAAATGCACTGAGTGACCAGAAACTTCTCAGCGCAGGTGAAAATAACCCCCCCATGGAATTACAATAAACGGTTCATCTCATTATGAAGTCCCTACACCTGTCATGAGACTGCACACATTTGACATCTGTCATGCTTAACGTCTCAATGCATGCCCTCTCCTGTAAATTGCTATCATTAGTGTCTAAATGAATCCCTTTCACACAAAGCAATGAAGACTGATGTCTCAACACATGACCTGCGGAAATGTGCTGCATTTTTACTCAACAACACCGTGCTCATCAATAATAGGTGGTGCAGAGCACCGAAAGCTGCCAATCGATCTTCTAACCTTGGAAGAGTCATGATTTGATTTTAATGCTCCTCTCATTCCCAGATTGAGCTCATCAAACTGCAAGAGAACCACACCAGTGCAAGAGCAATATTTACCGCCACGGCTGAAATGCCACGTCTCGTGCTTAAAATTAAAGACTGTGGCTATATGCCTCCATAAATTGCTGTGAAATTCAAATGTATAGGCTGACATTATCAATGGGTGCTTTAATATATCAGACAGACGCTGGAGATTAAGTAGTTGAAGAGCAAGAACATGTGTCATGGAAACTACCCTTTAGTCCTCATCAAAGACAGTTTATAAATGCTTCTAATCTGTTTAAAGGTGTGGTTTTGTATTTAACAACAGGATTTCTGAGCAACATTTATTGTTGAAAAAGGGCTGGGGCCATGGTTCTCTGTTGGAAACTGGTGGATTGCCCCCTCCAGTTCGGGAGAGAGTTACCGCTTCAAGTGAGGGAGTTCAAGTATCTTCGGGTCTTGTTTACGAGTGAAGGTAGAATGGAGCATGAGATGGATTGGCGGTTTGGTGCAGCATCTGCAATGATGCAGGCACTGTGCAGGACCATCTTGGTGAAGAGGGAGCTGAGCCGGAAGGCGAAGCTTTCTAATTAACTCGTCCATCTACGTCCCAATCCTCACCTATGGTCATGAGCTCGAAAGAATGAGATCACAGATACAAGCGTCCGAAATGAGTCTCCTCTGAATGGTAGCTGGGCTCAGCCCTAGAGATAGGGTAAGGAGGACATCCGGAGGGAGCTCGGAGTAGAGCTGCTGCTCCTTCGCATCAAATGGGGCCAGTTAAGGTGGTTCAGGGATCTGATCAAGATGCCTCCTGGGCACCTCCTGTTAGAGGTGTTCTGGGCACGTCCCACTGGTGGGAGGCCCCGGGCCAGACCCAGAACACTCTGGAGGGATTATATATCTCATCTGGCCTGGGAACGCCTTGGGGAGGAGCTGGAAAGCTTTGTTGGGGTAAGGGAAGTCTGGGGTGCTTTGCTTGGCTTCCTGCCCCCACAACCCGGCCTGGATAGGCGGATGAAAATGGATGGATGGATGGATGGATGGACAAACATAAAAGGGTACCAAAAAGATATTGTTGGGTACCAATACCAAATCCCAGGTACCAGCACTGGTATTAGTACAAGTGTGAATGGTACCCAACCCTACAGTCAGATCAGTACAATAATAGCTATAGTGCCACATTTTAAATGTATCCATAAAGAGACAACTCAGTACAGCACTTTTCCTTTACAACCACAGCTACATGGGCCTGAAAAGCTGATCGTGCTGTGCTTCCATCAAGAACCAGCCCATTAGTTCTGAACATTTACAATGTTGGTGCTGTTGTCAGTATTATTGTTTATGTGAAACAGGCATTTATCATGCTGCAAGTGACAGTTCAAATGTGATAAAGGCAAAGAAGAAAGTAAATATTTCACTACTGTGTCGCGAAACCTTAAGGCACAACATAACACTGGAGGGCCTGTGTATGTGACTGTGTCTATTTGTTTTCAGGGGTGGAACAAAGCAAGAGTCTGAGAAAAATAAGGTCTACAGTGCTCGAGGTAGAGCCATGAGGAGCACTTCAGGCAAAAGGTGAAGGAAAAGAAAGAGCAGAGACAGATAGATGAAAGGGAGCTGTTAGTCTGTGTGTGTGGGTGTGGGTGGGGGTGGGGGTGGGGGGTGGGGGGGGTTCATGTGAAAGTGTTTTGGAAATAAACTCAGAACAGTGTTATTTTAGAATATCTTGATAAATAAACTTAAATGGAAACATTATTTTATCACTATATTTGAGTTGTATTATTTTGACTGTTGATTTCCAGCAGTTAATGCAGTGTGTAAAAAAATATCATCCTTTTGCAGATTGTGCAACGCTGATTTTTCACATGGATAATTACATTAGCATTTAAAACATCCCTGAATAATACAATAGCACTGTTTGCTTTGACAAGAGACATAACTTGACACATTCTTTCATCAGCAAAACACCATAAACCTTTAGATTAAAAGCATAAGATCAGTAAGGGCTTCCTCTAATCTGTCTGATAGTAACATAACAGCAAAATCCTTTCATGTGTGAGTAATCCATTAATTTAAATTATGATAATGTCTCTCTGGTCCTGAAAAAAAAAAAATCTGACAATGAGAACAATTGTCTGCCTTGAAGAATAACCTTGACATTCAAGAGGGACGACAGCTCCTTAAACTGCATTCATTGTTCCAGACAGACTCTGTCAGATGCCATAATGGTAGAAAACAAGTCAAGTAGTGTAGTGTGGGTTAGTCAATGTGTACCAGCTGGGATGCAGTGTTTGTTGAAGCCCTGGGCCACCACTTGAGACGTTCAGCCTCAGTTCACAGCATAACCGAACACTTGACAACTCTAGAAATAAAGCCTTGTTGAGCTAAATGATGTTTGTGTGGATGTGACAAATGCATAATTGTACTGACATACTGATGTGTTTGAGAGCTGCTATATCTGACTGAAAGCTGTGCTGAATTTGTAGCTCATCATCACCATGTCAGTCATCGTTAGTCATCTTTGTCATTTTCTCCAACATCAATCTAAAAAAAAGAGGTGAGAACAGCTACCGTTTTGAACTCATTGATATATGCTGCATATAACCGCACACTAAATTGAGACTTAACATTCATGGCTTGTCTTGTTTCAACACTAATAGTGAGTGGCCCTGGTTCAGATTTATTCATACAAAATGAGAAATAAGATTTTAATTGAAAAGCGCCTGGATGCTGAGATCACAAAACATGCTGTGCTTACAGCACTTCAGGGACTTTGCTCATTAGGATTCAAAACTTGCAGCTCCTAAATACAAAAGCCCCTTATGTCTCAGTACAATTCCTACATTATTTTGCCTAATCAGCCCTTTCCTAATCGTATGTAGCCTCTATTTCACTTGAACTAAGCAAGGGTTTTCTCCTTTGCTTAAAATTTATCACACCAAAGCCTAAAAATCCATTTGAGACCTTTAAATGTTATCAACATCCAGGCAGAGTAATTTCGGCTTTGTGTGTTTTCTTTTCTTTCCATTCACTTCAGGAGATGATGTAACAGTGTAACTCTGGAGAGCAATGTGGTTTTGGAGAAGGAGGCACAGACAAGAGCCTGGAGTGACATCTGAGGAATATTCTATACTGTTGATACAGCCAAAGCCTGGCGACAGTAAGATCTCTAATCAGAGAGGCAAAGTACCCCAGGCATGTTCTTATACAGTAGCGATGCCACAAAGGCAGCCACAGAATGCCAACTCCAATTTAAAACCGTGACAGCCGAGGAGGGATTGAGAGGAATTGCGGTTAGGGGGATGTGAAAATAGGTGGGGGGAGGATGTATCTGGTGCATGTGAAAACATGAGAGCACTCAGTGTGAACTCAGTCAATACAATTATTTGTTACAGAACAAAACCATGTTTAAAATGTCTGAAAACAAAGTCAGATTGGATTGTACACTTGTGTTTATTAGGCACACCTAGCTAAAACTTATTAAACAATCCTGCAATAAATCCTACCTTCAAGAAGGTTGTAAAGTTCAGTTCTTGTTGAAACTGTTTTAGAGAAGTACTGATTCAACTTTCAGGTCATTTTACATAATTTAGTCTGTGAAGTGGGCACATGGCTGTGACGTTGCTATCACTTATGGTGGATGATTAAAATAATGAAGAAGAATTCAATAGCATGCACAACGACGATGACCGGAGTGTCAGGGGAAGAGACTCGGAGGAAGACATGGATGATACCAGTGAAATAGACTTTGCCAAGCACAACTAGGATGACTATGTTGAAATAAAAGAGCAGATGTACCAAGACAAACTGGCCTCCCTGAACAGACAGTTGCAGCAATTACAAGAAGGTACACTGCAGGAGTATCAGAAGAGGATGAAGAAGTTGGACCAGCAGTACAAAGAGAGACTCCGAAAGGCAGATCTGTTTCTCTAGCTTGAGACACAGCAGGTGGAGAGGAACCTCATCAAGGCGAGGAAGGCAGCGGTAAAGGACATTGACGATAAAAAGGTTGAACTGACGGAAAATCTAATTGCAGAGCTGGAGGAGAAAATCTAATTGCAGAGCTGGAGTAGAAGATGATGATCGAGAACAACAAATTAACAATGGAGCTGTTTCTACCATTTTTTTACCCCGTTAAAGGGTTTTTTGGGGGGAGTTTTTCCTTAACCGCTCTGAGGGTCTGAAGGACAGAGCGATGTCGTATGCTGTAAAGCTCTCTGAGGCAAATTGTGATTTGTGATATTGGGCTTTATAAATAAAACTGAACTGAATTTAAAGCTGACAGGTGACTCATTAGAGATAAAACCCATCATGACTTGGAAGCTATGGAGACGGCCCAACGATCCGGTCCCAATACCAGACAAATGGAGAGACCTGTGATGCTATTCAACTGTAGTGGATAACACTGACAGGTGTCTATCATTTTGCCAACCCCATTTATATGAGTGACGGTAGGCTAAGTAACAGATAATTAAACAGCAGTGAGACTAAAAGTTAAGGTTAATTGTATTTGGATGTCTAGTTGATTGTTATTATTAGCTCGCTGCTAATACGAGCTACACAAGCTTTACGTCACAGCAACCACTGAAGGTATTCCAACTGTGCCGTTTTCAATTGTGGTGGACATCAAATTTAGGATTAGTCTACAGTTGCACCAATAACAACAACAACAAAAAGAAGAAGAATATGCTGTGCTTATAGACACACACGCTCATATATGAACATTAAATATAACAACTTTTCATTTGCTTACATCCATAGGTGCCATTTACACTGGGGGTGCTGGTGACATGTCCAAACCACTTTTTGAAATGGTCAATTTTGCCCCCTTCACTTTTTAAAAGCATAATTTGTTAAAGGGGAACTAATGTTTTTTTCAACTTGGGCCCTATTTTCCGATCTACTTTTGTCTAAATGAGTGACAGGATGTTCAATATTTGACATTCCTCCAGTACGAAGCTCGGGCTGACCTGCCTGCAGCCCGTGAGTGCGCGCTATATTAAATAATAGGGCACTCAGACAGCGTCAAACAACGTCAAAATACGTCCACTAAAAGTGCATTTTTTTCACACAGATAGGCTCTGATTGTTAGTATAATTATCCGACAACATAACGGAAAGGAGAAATGAGCGTCTGTGTTTACCTTTAGCTGGATTCGGACATGTTCCTCTGCCTGTTGCTGCTCCCTCTCTCTCCTCGTCCGCTCTTCAATTTCAATGAGCTCTGAGTCTGTGTATGTCCGTGTACTCCGTGTTCAAATAAATACGGGCGGTCATCAAATTCAAATGGCTCATCCAGATCCAGTTGGTCAAAATTGGGTAGAAAATTCAGCCATGACTACTCCAAACAGAGTACCTCCTCGTGTTTGTAAGGTCAGTCCAGCGGTCACTTCCTGCAACAACTCAAATCTTGTGAGACATGAGATTTCAGATCCAGACTTTCACTCTTTGAGTGAGTGTTTTGACTTGCCACAACAAACATATCCAAATTTTTACCCGAGTTTGACCAACTGGATCTGGATGAGCCATTTGAATTTGATGAATTCGAATATGTTTGTTGTGGCAGGTCAAAACACTCACTCAGAGAGTGAAAGTCTGGCTCTGAAATCTCACGTCTCGCGAGATTTGAGTTGTTGCAGGAAGAGACCGCTGGACTGACCTTACAAACATAAAGAGTTACTCTGTTTGGAGTAGTCATGGCTGAAGTTTCTACCAATTCTGACCAACTGGATCTGGATAAGCCATTTGAATTTAGTGACCGCCCGTATTTATTTGAACACGGAGTACACGGACATACACAGATGCAGAGCTCATTGAAACTGAAGAGCGGACGAGGAGAGAGAGGGAGCAGCAACAGGCAGAGGAACATGTCCGAATCCAGCTAAAGGTAAACACAGACGTTCATTTCTCCTTTCCGTTATGTTGTCAGATAATTATACTAACAATCAGAACCTATCTGTGTGAAAAAAAATGCACTTTTAGTGGACGTATTTTGACGTTGTTTGACGCTGTCTGAGTGCCCTGTAATTTAATATAGCGCGTGCTCACAGGCTGCAGGCAGGTCAGCCCTAGCTTCGTACTGGAGGAATGTCAAATATTGAACATCCTATCACTCATTTAGACAAAAGTAGATCGGAAAAATAGGGCCCAGGTTGAAAAAAAACATTAGTTCCCCTTTAAAAATGTTCTGACAGAAAGCTAGCACCGAGTTATGTTAATTAACATATGAGAACAGTTTGCGAAAGGTTTTCTTTGCACTGTAGGAAAACATACAATGCAATGTAAATATAGAAGAAACAAATGTCCATTGACCAAAAAAACAAAGTGCTCCAAGCTTATAAAATCATCAGTCAGCATCAATCAGTAACTTTCATAAATTAATGACACAGATTCTCCTTGTTCAAGTTTCCATTTTCTCCCTCTGAACATGACACATACACATAAAGGGGTTTATAAATTAATTAAAATGTATTAATGTTTAAATTAAAGAGAGACATTTAAAGAGATTACTTTCCCAAACAAAAGAGGATGGAAGAGTAATCCCTATACTGTATGTGTGTGTTGACTCAGCAGGGGTAAAATTAAATGAGTAAAGCTGATGTGCAGGAGAATACCTGAGAGCCTTACTGCATTATATTCCATTATGTTTTTATATTCTTCGTGTTTTACTTCACATGAATAAAAGACATTTCTACCAAACATTGTTGCATAAAATTCACCAGAATACAGGAAATATAGTGTTTGATGTTTAAAAGTTTCTGGGGGAGAACACCCAACCCCCCCGCTGTCTCCACAGATGTTGAAAGGAAACCCAAGGAAGCAGCCCGGCTATGCCCTTTGGATGCAGCACTTTTCCCCAATCCTCCATAATTATCTACTTTGACCTAATACTGATGCCCCCATTGCATAAAATCGTATATGTTGAGGACAGTTTAAAAGGTATTTTTTATGCCACTCTGTCTCCACCCGTATTCAACACCAAATGACGCCCTGGCTCACATCGCAACATACAGATCTTGCAAGTGAAGCAAATCCCCACCCTGCAGCTTACAGTTTAGATAATGATCTAAATTCAATGTGTCTTCAGAACAAGTGTCTGCAGTATCACCATGTGGAAAGAACAAGCACCCCTTTCCTCCCAGCTGGAAAAAATAAACTCATTTCTTTGTTCGTGCATGCATTTGCTGTTCACTGAGTGATACTTGATACTGTTAGACTGCACAAAAAGGATGTTTTGATTACCTCAACAAAGATACGCAAGATTTGCTTGATGCATCATAAGTTTCACTCTATCAATCTTAATCAATGTATCTATCTCAATCTATGCATGTGTCACTCTGCCTACCTCCCTGGCTATGTGAATCTATATCTGCCAATCTACACTAAATCTGTGTACCAAAGGTGTAAAGATAAATCAATCTCTTCAATCGCACACCTGTTTCAGGATATTCCCAACACTAACAGAAATGTCAGACTATCATGTTCAGCCATGCCTGAGCTCTTCAAACACATCCAGGAGCAGTCAACGAGAGGAAAGTATTAGCAGTAATGCTAATTCTAACTGACCTCAACTCCTCCTGGTTCTTGCTGCCAAACAGCATTATTGAAAATACTAAATTCAGAGGGATGCCACTGACCCAGGAACTGAGGTAAACAATGCTCAGTCTGCAGCATTTAAGAACTGAAACTGAACTGGCTAAAGAGTTATCCAGTGTCAGTGCCTGTGTTTAACTGTGCTTGAAGATCCTGGGGCATTTTTGAAGCAGTATATGAGAAAAACAATTAAAGATATAATTCAGTAATTTTAGTCACATATTTAGCATTTGTTAAAGTAAACAAATACCAAAACCTTGTGGCTGAATCGACTTGGTTTTGAATCACAGTGAACTGCATCATTACAAATTCATCAGTATCATTTTTGGGTCGGCAATTAGAGTATCTGACTGCAGTTTGCTTATCAAGATACATACTGAATTGCTTTAAGGGTATAGATACAAACCCCTAATGTCTACAGGCCCATAACGAGCCAACAATCATCTGTTGATCAATGTTGGGCCACCGGTGAGTTTCTAGCTAGTTTCTGTGCTGTGTCTTGCACCGTTGGTCCATGTCGGCCAATTCAACGTGTTGAATCAGTGTCAGAGATAGCAGAGCCCATCGGTGACTTAAATTACTCTGATTGGCAGCTAAGCTCAGAGTACATGAAGAAAAAAGGAAGTGAGGAACGTAAACAAAAGACTAAAGTCAAGAGCGCAAGAGACCGAAACAAACTTATTATTAAAGGTAAGAATATTACTTTTAGCCATTGAGCTCTTTAGCGGAAACAGTTCATAATGATTTGTTGAATTGTTCATTAGCGCAGCGTAAATATAATTTGATCTTTCAACATGAGGTTGTGTTGTAAATGTGCCAACTGGCTAACTAGCATATTGAATCCATCCTGTTGGTTGTCCTGTTTCCCTTTTTGAATGACAAATACAGACTAATCCACCTGCTGGTATGGGGAGTTATTTCCTCTCAGGCAAGCTCAGACCTGACATGCTAGTTGGGCATTGGTTGCAATTTTTGCAGTGGGTTCAGTTGCACCTTTTTGGCCAAGACACAGGCAACCTGAGGTGATGCAACAGTCGGCCTTTGCCACCACTTGTTCTGTGTTCTTGGTTTGGTGTGTCTGGGCCTCATCTGTCCATCCATTGTATATAGTATTGTGAGTACACTGAAGCCTGATTGTTACATGCTCTTGTCACTGAAAGCTCTCAGAATAGCTTTGTTAACCTTCCTCCTCTCCCAAAACACTCTCCTCAAACACTTGCACAGTGCGAGTTCAGTGAAAAAAATTTGAGGCCATGCAACATAGTTTTAAGGTCAGCTCTGGGCGCATAGCAACCAAAGGCCCGTGTTTGTTTGAAGTGGGGGCATTTCAGAGAGGCTTAGTATTTGGCCATAATTTGAAGAAGGTGGACGGTGAAAAGGTTTCGGAAGCTGTCACTTCTTAACGTGTTCTTTTCAGTGTAAGGATGTCACAAAGAAGCCAGAGAGGAGTAATGAGGTCTGTCATAAAAGATTCACAATAATCCCTCCGAACCCTGCTTTGCCACCGTTGCTGTGGAAACACACCTTCAGACCACTTAATCTGCTCTATCGACACAGCATTGAACACAAATGTGCCAACTGCCCTCAGTGCACTTTCAGACTGGCACAGACATACAAATAGGGATATCTATTACACAAGTACATGTAAATATGTGTATCAAATCATGATTGATGCTCAAAAGACACAGCAACTGATTAAGCGAAGCGATGAGTCAGGTGGGATACATCTCTGTAGTCCTTGGTGACAGTCCAACACCTGATCAAATCTCCTCTGACCTTCCATTGTCAGTATTCAACGCCAGGTGGCCCTCCCAAGAAGATGGCACACGTGTGTCACATTAAAAACAAATCACGACTCCCATCTGCCATGGCACTGAGGCCGCTAGCTCCTCTGCATGTAGTTAGCTTCCCACAGGCTTAGGCTATAGCCATGAGTGGAATAGCAAATGTCCCCACTAGGAGACTCACCAGTTGGCACATTAGCCCTTGTTATATGAACTAAATTAGAAGAACCTTAGCACCAGACCCAAGACTGTGATAAAGTGCAATATTTAACTATCAGTACAAATTAGAAATCACAGTTTTGTGAAACTTTGTGTGCTATCATCTATACATTTATTCAATAAGCACAGATGGCTGTCATGTGAATGAAGAAAGGCTGGGGAACGAGCATCAACATCACATGAGCACATTTTGTCCCTGTCTCAGTATCATGAACCACTCCTCTATATCTTTTGGTATCTTCAGTAAAAGTATGTGGTGGCTACTCTTTAACTGTTCCTGTGATATATTCCCTGCGTGGACTGCTGCACATTTTGTGAGCTGTAATGTTGTGAGGGGGATTTCCGAGAGTCACTAACAGGATTAAAACTAGGTGTGACATTTTATGAATACCATAGCAGGCTTAAGAGCCTCCTGAGTGCAGGCATTCAGTAAGGCGTAAGAACCTTCGGGGCGAGGGTTTTGGAACAGTTGCTATTTTTCAAACACTGCAGTGGACATGGCCTTAGCATGGATTTAACCCACCTCCAACAAGTACTTTGAGAAAGTGTTGTAATGACACGGTATGTATATATATATAAAAACATGAACTACAACCAGTCATAGCCTCCTGAATGAAAATGCTTTTTCTGTTACCAAGTCTGTTAAACATTTATAAGAAGCTTCTTTGTCTTCATTTCATTAGCCTTGCTGTGATTGCTTTTATTGCTTAAATCATTTATTCTCTTTGCATAACACAGCTGAAATAATTCCTATTCTTGAAAGCAACCGTCACAATAGCATTCATTAACACTACAGTAACATTACATCAGATTTTTAAAGACCTTGCTCATCACTAATCATTCTGTTGTCATAGAAAATACGAAGAGAATTTGCTTAGCTGAAATGTAAAGGCTATGTTTGGTGCCAAGCCACCTGTACAGCTATTCTGGTTGATGGATAAGGGTTTAGTCCATAGTTATACTCCTCTGTAGACAAGAATCTGAAGCCCTCATCAGATATTTTTAGCCACGCTGCCACATGAAGCTGCACCATTTGACGGCCCAGACAAATACTGTAATATATTTTAAGAAAGAAAGCACCTCAGTAAGCGTGTGACATTGTGAGCAAGCTTTAAACAAAATGAGTTTGTAGGGGAATTCAAACTTAGTTAGCATTTTAACAAGACACCAAAGAACACTTCAACAGTACAACTTAGCAGAAGATGAATTACTTTGCATTTCTGCAGGGTGCCCTTGGGAAAGCAGTGAGCATAAACCAAACCCCTGCACCTGGGGGAAATTTATGTTGTGGATCTTTGATGATATTTGCAATTGAATTTTTATTGCACAGCTGATGAATGTAATAAACCAGGATAATTAACAGAGACGAAACTGATTACCTCACCAAAAGTTATTTTGTTCATCTGTGACTGCGGTTACAAGGGCAGGCAGATATATACAGTCAATGTACTGTAAAAAGCAACACACTGTACGACACAAGCTCACTTTGTATTTACACCATTGCAAATGTAGCGTTGTATATTAACAATCAGATTTTAACACAGTGTAAAGGGAGACGACAATATTACGCAGAACATTAATGTTCCAGAGAACAAGCACAGTGATTGTGTGCTGCAGGAGAACTTTGTTTTTGGAAACATGCAAATGTCATTGAGATCTTACCCGCACTCTAACCAACGACACTTACATACAGTCTTTTTTTAAAGTAAACATAGAAGGCAGGTACAAAACTTAATATTCAGGTTTACTTTCTTAGTTTGAGGCAACGCAAGCACGTAGTTAGGTTTAGGAAACAAAATTATGTTTGGCTTAAAATAAAAAAGTAGGTCACAGGTCCATTCTGAATGGACCACAAGTGTGACTCACAAATGTGTCACAATTTTAAAAAACACACTTCATTTTTAAGTACAGTAAATTTACGGCACAGAACTTTTATGGTTAAGTGCTGTTTCCTGCGGTAGAGTGAGTGAATAATGGACAGCTACTCAACAGATACAGTAAACTAGCTCCACGACATGACCAAAAGCATGTATGACGTTGAATATATTACAATGTGTGGACCTTGGACTAATGACTAAGGATACGTCTGGACCCTGTGGCTGGACCAGTTGGGCAGCACTGTACTAGCTCACTACATTGTTATTTCAATGACTCAGTAGACTCTGGTTTCACACAGGAAACAAAACGCGTTCTCCTGGGGGAAAGTCTGACCGTCCACCTCTCATCCTGACGACCCCATGCTCACATTCTCACTCTTCATACTACAGCGGTTGCTTGGAGCATCAAAAATGCCCAGTGCTTCTGATATCAGTGCTAAAGGGTGCCTTGGTGCGTCGGTACCTGATGCCAAAGGCAGCTGACCAGGCATCGGTATTCGATGAGCTAGTAGTGGGACCACATTGTTTCCTGACCTCCCTAAGAACTTTTTTGTTTGGTTTAATTTTTCAAAACATTTCCACGGGGTTGAAGCAGATCTTTGATGTTTTTTGGGCTTATTAGTCAAGACTGATCAAAGCTGAAGAGTGAGACAAAACCAGTTTAAAGGACGTGTTGACAGACAACCTGGATCAAGGACACCTGGGTGAGACTTGTGAGTTGCAACAATCAAAATGGAGTTGACAAGTAAAACCCTATAAACATTAAAATCTGTAGCTCATGGGACTGGGTCCAAGCAAAGACAATAGATAAGCAAAAGAATGCTATTTAAATGCAGCTGAATAATGCAAGCCACCATTATCTAACATTAGTGGAGTGATTTAAGGTGAGTGAAATACAATAATTGTTTTTCCATAAAAGCACTTCGTGCCATTCCAAGGCCATTAGCTTCGAGTAATGGATCACAGAACTTTCCTTTCACACTGAACTTCACACCCGAAAAACACATCTTAAGAGAGAGGTAAGTGATTTTTATTTGGAAACATATAAATAATTAAGCTGTCCCTTTAGTCAATGTTGCATTCAGGGCAAGATAGGTTGCTTCTTACAAACAGAAATCTCTCCACTCTTTTACTCAAACTTTGTGAAACAGTTTTGTGTGTGGGTCTTGAGTAAACAGGAGCGAGTGACACTTTTATCTGTTTTGCTCTGCATAGAAGATATCACAGCGGGAAGCTGAGACCTAATTGCTCCTTTCTGTACATCTAAAAATAGCCTGCTTTGAGTACATGCTAAGACGGTTGCACAAGGGTCCCTGCAGAGCATTACAGTAAAGTTACAGAGCCCTCTCGCTAAGGACAATTGAAATCATTACAATGCAGTGTCCTAACTTCACACCTGTGTCACTGTCCTTGAATGACTCCCGTGGCTCTCGAAGGCTCTCGAGCTTTTTATATGCTTCGGACTTGTTTCTCACATTGCCTGTAAGGAGGCACTGCCCACCAGGTGAGAACACCCAGACACACATTCCGAGACGTCAACAGACACACTGCTGTAATCTCTGCTCGAGGGTACACAATCACACTCCCATACTTCGGAAACTGCCTCAAAGTCACTACTCAGAGGCGGCTGTCAAGGAAAGAGAGTGAAAACAAAGGTAAGGTGAGAAACTTGAGGTGGAATATAGAAATGTCAGCTTACTCGGGACTTGTTGAAAAGAACAGTCTCAGGCGAGGTCCTACGGCACATCATCCACACTGCTTCATGTTTTTTTTTTTTTTTTTTTCTCTCCAGTTTTTCTCCTTTTAATTCAGACTTTGTTTTTATGCATGGTGGTCTGTCCACCTCATTGCAGTGACCTGCCTCAGGGAAGTGGAGCATATGTTATCAAGACGTACTGAAATTTCTTCAAAAGTACAAAGATATGAAATGTTTCTTTAAACAGAAATAAAGAAACAGCTTTCCAGTCTAGTCGGTATGAACATATTTAGGATATACAAAACAGTTACAGCATGGATTATTAATATTTCTGGAATAATTAACTTTTACTGTCACTAGTGCTAAAACGTTAAACATATTCTCATGCACTGCCTCTTTGGAGGTCTGATTTAAAACTTCAGTTTAAGAGCATACCTGTGTACTTGTATTATTTACATTGTACAACAAATACTGTTGCATCCAAACAAGGCTTAAATACAGTTTTAAAGGTTCTGTGTGTGACATTCACAGCATTAATACAGCATTCAATCATCCGTAACCACTTATCCTGTTAGGGGTCCCAGAGGGGCTGGAGCCTATCCCAGCTGACATTGGGTGAGAGACGGGGTACACCCTGGACAGGTCACCAGACTATCACTCACATTCACACCTACGGCTAATTTAGAGTCACCAATTAACATGCATGTCTGTGGATCGTGGGAAGACACTGCAGAAACCCCACAGGGAAAACATGCAAACTCCGCACTGAAGGGCTTCCCCAACCCTCTTGCTGTGAGATGACAATGCTAAGCACTACACCACCGTGCCGCCCTCCAGCAGCTACCCTTTATTTGCTATGTAAAGCTATAGTGGAGTAATGGCATTCTGACAGGGGACTAAAGTCAGTTTCTTTTTAATTCAACACTTGCTGATTCTGCTTCAAAAACAAACGCCCTCTGATAGAGTTTCTATGGACAGTGAAATATTTGCAGAACCATGTTGTTGATAATATTGTGGCTTGCACAGCTCCATAAATGAGTGGAGTATCAGCTTTCAATCATGGGAATACTGCAGTTACAGTAGCATGCAGCTCTGCAGCAACAGCACTGTTAGTGTCAACACTAACTGTGAGCCACAATAGCTAAGTGAGGTTGCTGTTAGGCACTGCTCATGCAGGCAGTGAGTTCCAGGCATTAGTGCATATATATATCCTACTGGCTAGTTTATCACTGCGGCTTTGCACTGCGCTTACACGATGGTTACCACTGATATTGGGATGGCGTCATTGTAACAGCGTAGCACCCAACCTCTGCTCCCCCCTGGCTAAAACCGTTAACACTGCCAGCACTGCTGCTGTTGTTGAGCACTGTTAACCGAGTTAGCACCATAAGCTGCTAGCCACCGGCTCAGCCACCTCTACGTTAAGAACCTTGTTCAGACAACTCATACTCACTGAATATTGCATAGAGCCCATGTAGGTTAGTTTTCAGATTTAACCAGGTTTAAATACAGTTTGCATGGCTAAAGAGAAAACAGAACACACCTTTTATTTTGGCTCTAATCATTAGAGATCTCCTAACAACATGTATGCATATTCATGGTCTGTGTCTAAGAGATGACAGTTAAGGTACACATGAAAGGTACTGTTAAAGAAACATGTTATTATTCCCCGCTGCAAAACATAACTATGACAGACACAGCCGCTAATAGGCACTGAATATAATGCGGGTCAACTCAGCTGAATGTAGGTTTGTTTGTAATGAATCCAATAATAGAGACTGTGCAGTATGTATGCTTGCATGAATGTACATAATGTATATGGTAGGATATAAATATGTATACAGGATATGCTTGAATGTAGATGTAATCATGCAGTATTTATGGTGATGTTTTTTGTGCATAGTTGAACTTTTGTTTGCTGTAATAGTAGTAATGTCCTAAAGATCAGAATAATGACTGTGTTAGCCCTCTCCTGTTTCGACCCCCCCCCGTTTTTGACTTAGATAAAATTGCTGCTTTTCTGGAACATCAACATGAAAATAAGACAGGTGGTGACCACCTGTGCCGATATGCACCTTACTGCTGCTGGTGTGTGGAAAATAACAGGTGTGGCTTCCAATGTGCCAATGTTTTCTGGATTTTAGCGCTCCATCCTCCCTCAATGACCATTCTTGGGGTACTATTAGCGCTCAGTGGCTGGTAATATGAGACTGCAGGTGTGCTGAAAAGCTCCCTGTTGTACTGTAGATGTGTGTGAGTGAGAGGCGAGGAGCTCCTGAAAAAGTCTATTCATGCCCAAACTAACTCTCAGTAAATAAAGGTAAAGAAAATGACCATGTCCACTGAATAAAAGGTGCAGCTAAACACTTTGGCTTGTGGCAGTCTTTCTTTCAATGTAAAAGTGTGAGCTCCTGCTGCATCTAATCTAGAGGGGAGTAAACAGGGATGTTCTGAACACAGACTGAGACTAAAATGAAAAGATGGCATTACAGACAGCAAAGGCCATAACAAATGACACACAGGAACATGATGTTGTTTCTCCTAAAAAATATCACTAAACAGAGCTCTTTGTAAATCACTGCAATGTGTGCAGTTGCTTTGTATTGATGCTGTTTCCCTCTTCTTGAGCAATCAAGGACTTTTTCCTTTGTGTATTACAGGTCAGGGTAAGAAGACAGACTGTGTGCACTGAACTCTTCCTGATTGGACACAACTAAGCAATATAAGTGGGCAGGCAAATAAGGAGGAAAAAAGAAAAAAGGGAGCAAGGGAGGTAACTGTGGGAGGTTAGTTGGGCCAAAGATGAACGTGCATCTCATCCTAATTATTCCAGCACTGGGTGAGACATGCGTTCTCAGAACACCACGGGAAAGAAGACGTGTTATGAAGAGTGGGAGTGTGAAAGTTTAAGTTTTGACATAATGCTAATTCCAAACAGCACCGACAGCCAGGAAGGCTGCAAGAGAAAAGGAGAGGAGGCGGCGGCGGCGGCCCTTTGCCAACTACATCTCCAACAATGTCGAGAGATACTGTTAAGAGATAGGTTATTTGTTTTATGAAATGTTTTTGGTATTTGCTTAATTGTGTTTACAACAATGGGCCAAGGAGAGCATGCATACTGGCGTACACTTGTCCGGGGCAATGAGTACTTTTATTGAGGGTTTATAGACAATAATTCCCAGTAAACAACACTCTGGGGCAATTAGAGCCAAGTCTGAATAGGCTGCAGTTGTACAGACAATAAATTAGTCAAATGCGGTGCAAATAAAGCATTTTGAATGCTTTTTGTATTCCCCCAAGACCACTGTGGTTGTATCAAAGATACAAAGAGTTTTTGTCTGAGCAGTGGTTTACGCCTTGCTTGGATGGAATCTAATTTGCCAACGTGCTGTTAGTGGCCTTGAGTAATGGTTTCACTGCTTTATAGCCAGCACAAGCTTTTCAATACACCTGAGGAGCACTTTAATTCAATCCGTCTCATCAAGATCAATAAATGTGTCTGAAATGTAATTTTTTCGGAGGGACATACTACCTGTTAATAGGCCACAGTGACTTTAAAGTGACCATTCGAAACAACCTCATACATACACGTTAGGTGCTGGAAATCAACTCTACTGAAGCCACAGCGCTGCCAGAATGTGCAAAAGTTCTTAGATACATTAACAGAAGACTAAAAAGACACAATATACAATTTCACACAGCCATTTCCATACAGTACGGAGTGGAGTGTGCAGGGCGGACTGTGAGAAAATGAGGATATGGCATGCTGGGAGGAGAGGGGTTCCCAAAGCTCAGGAGAAGGCGGAGTTGTGGGAGAGGATAGAGGGTGCATGATCAAAGCCTATATTTTGAAATCACTTACTTCTCCATTAGTTTGATTAATGGGGCCAGCCTCACAGTCAGACAGAGGCAAGGGGCTTGAAAAATGATGCAATTACTGCTTTTTGAATAGAGGGCTGAAAAGGCCTGCTTGAAAGGAGGATCTGGAGGAGATTCTACAGGGCATCCTGGACAGTAGACTACCTCCTCTTCATCTATGCATCCCCCCTGCCACACACCCTGAAGCCCCACAGCGCTACTCTAACCCCTCCCCCCTGAGGCGTCTCTCATCAGGCTTAGCGGCATGCTTCACTGGCCCTCTCTAAGCCGAGGGAGCATACTATAAATTGTGATTAATATGTATCTGCAGCATCTTTCAGTGTTTGCATCGCATTCTGTTTAACACTCAGATGATGGGAGGAGAGGGGTTCTGTTCCTTAAAGGAAGGTATTCATTCAATATTTCCTTTGTCGTGTATTTATTTTTGACATGTATTTTCGGTGCATTTGTACTGTTGTTACTGTTAGCATACAATATGAAATGAATATTATGTATGCCTCTTGAGTGATCAGCTGTTATAGAAAAGTCTCAAGTGCCTCTTGTAAAGATGTAAAGATGTTTTAATGAAACATTATGACAGCTATCTCCAAAGGCTTTCAAATCATGCCCACTTTAATTGGTTGGAAATAATTACACATGATGCACACAACAAAGGAAGCCACCATATCCTCTTTTCATACCTTATCTGAAGTGCTCGGATCGGCGTCGCTTAAGAACAACAGAGGACAGTTTATATTGTCCTAATATTAGGTGGGTGGGTGAGCCAGTGTAGGTTGTTAATTTAATTAAAAGGGACAAAAATGATGTGAACAGTTTCACTGAAAGAGACTGTTAGGTGAATATAGTTAACTAGAAAATACAGGTGACTGAAGAAATGTTTTAATATGACAGACTTTTTATCTGGACCTGAACCTACACGAACCCCCACTGCCGGATTTTACATGTTGTTATGACTCACTGTGTGTGGGAAGCAGTCTGCGGTGGACTAAGCAACAAACTGATCAGTTGGATTCAAGTTTACTAATTAGCTCAATAACTGCACCACCAAGAGAATGGAAAGAAGAGGAAAAAAAGATTAAAATGTAGTAGAAGGGAAACAAAGAAAGAAAGAAGGCCAAGTAAGGTTGAATTCACACTTGTCAAAAACTTTATAATCTAATGCATTGGAGTTTTCAGCTGAATGCAGCAGGTACCTGGCAGCTCTTCTGGAAAGCAGAAAGGGCACAAAAACCTTTACTTTTATTCCGCAGTTCTTAAATGCCACCCAGTCGGTATAGTTTTTGATAATAACTACTTCTCACCACCCCTGTGTTGTAACTATGATTACATTTTGTGTTCTGTGGGGGGGGGGGTCCTGATTGTTACTGTAATGAGACAACAAATGTCTGTTTTCTGGCAAAACCTTAAAACTCTTCTTTATCTGTATGGGGTAAAAATCACAGACAAATGTAGCACTGCAGAGATCCTATCATGCTATGCCAGTGTGTGTGTGTCTGGCCTACGTGTATGCTTGCATGCATGGTGCAGGTGATGTGAAACACAGGGATGGAGAAAAGAAGTGAGTGCTTCAGGTGAAGCTATAGGGATGCTCATTTGGAGAAGACTGAAGGTCAGGATTTCAGAAGGTCAGGTTGATGGAAGCAAAGCAAAAAAAGATTGACAGATTCATGAAATGCATCTCTGACATGGCCAATATTTTAATCTGACTAACGGCTTGTTGAAATATCTCAGCTCTGAAATTATGTCTCAATTAAATACAAGATCATGGGAAAGTGTTGGCACAACAACATCAAGCAGCATTCTTGGCAGAGCGTGAAATCTGAGTTCAGAATATGTCTCCTGTGCTCATTTACACATTAGCATTTACAGTGATTCTCTCTGGAGTGCTCTTTAGGTTTTTACATCAAAATCAGGTAAGGATTTCATTCTGGGTTCCCAATGCAAAGTAAATCCACTAATGCAATTGCAGAAGCACTCACAGCCGTGTGAAACTCCCACAGGCTTGTGGGAACAACTCTTCTCAGAACAGCAGGTTTCTGCACCGAGATGCTGATGACCTGTTGCGCAAATAATAGCCTCATTAAATGATTGTGACTAAATCCATAATAGCAATGATTATGGATATGTGGGCATCTATGTACCTTTGTAAGCTATTAGAATGGAAATGAGCTGTATGCAAGAGTGGAAGTTTCATTTGAACGTTTCAACGTGGAGGGAGGGTATGAAATTTGGGGGATTGGGAGTCCTCTGCCAGAAAGCTTCGATTGTCAATCACTGAATTACCTGTATTCTGGTGACTTTTATGCATCAATTTCCGCACTTTCTGCAGCATTTATAAAGTAAATGTCTTAAATTTCATTGAATTGAGGGGGGTGCACATGTTCTAAAAACTGAGGGAGACTAACCCCTGTGTTGCACCCTGAAATCCTCCCCAACGGCTGTATGTGACATCTATGATTCATAGTCTCTGCCAGGATTGCCTGCACACAGCTCTCAACATGGAGGTGGCTGAGCTGGAGGCTAGCAGCTAACGGTGCTAACAGTGCAGTGCTAGCAACTGCGACACTGGAGGGTGGGTGCTACGCCTCAGAGACAATGCCACTCTACTATCATGGGTTGGGAGTGTTAGCATTAACAGCTGTATGAGCGCAGTACAGAGGCGGCCATTAGCTAGCCTCTAGGATACACACATAGGGACTCACATGCACGAACATGCAAACAAAGCCGGCTACCACAACAGCTAACAGAGAAGCATGAATTACAACACACACAGGGAGCGTGACTTCATTCTGTGCTCAGGACATCATTACTCCACTGTACCTTCACACTGCAAAACGCTGTTTGCTACTATATTGATGTTCTGAATGTCGCACACAGCTCCTTTAAAAGAAAATCAAATGATGTGTTACTGTAGACTATTCAGTGAATGTTCAGACTTAATGGGAATAGTTTCTTGTTTACTTGTGAATTCCTTCATAACTAACAAACCTGAGGCAGACAAACAAATCAGGGAAAAAGTAGTAACGTCAAGCTGTTATGGTAATTTCCTGAAAACATAAACTGACTGATACGTGAGAGAGATACTGAAAAATACCTACATTAAATAATTTATGCTGCAGGTATATTTTTGGAAAATCTCCCTTTTTCTAACCTGCACAGAGATCACAGTGCCTCGCTGTATAAGCCACCTGCATATCTTTACATACAGTAGTTGTGCATAAATGAGATACAGTAGATGGTTATATCTTTCAATGTGGGTGTTAACACAGACCTGCGAAGGAGACATCAAAGGCACATATGAATATGCATGTGCACATGCTGAAGACTCACTCATACATATTTGTGTAAGAGCGAAATAAGGACAGGAAAAAGCGAGCGAGTAGAGTAGAACAGGTAAGAAAGAGTAACAGGACACCTGAACTGGAGTTTATATTTATATTCTCTCCACTGGGGCTGTACTTTAATTGAACATTTTCTCCAGAGCTTTTGGCCGGTGATACGCTGTGTGCTGGGTACCAATACAGTACTTGTTTTCCAAGTGGTTGGCTTTGCAATTACCCTTATAACTCTTACTGTATTTTGAGTCTGCCACTTGGGAACTGGGCAATAATCTTGAGCCCACAGCAACAATTTCACAGAGACAGAACTTTCCGACAATATTGTAGGGTTTTGGTATAATTGCATCTCATATTATGCTGCAGGGAGACAAATATACGGAGTGATAAAGCTATTAACATATACAGACAAAGTAGCTGTGTTTGTGACTACCCCAGTTTAACAAGAATATTAACTACACAAGCGTTTTGCAAGAACTTAAAAATGTCTCGAATGTGTCTGCAACACACACACAGAAATAATAAAATAAAACATATAGTGTGCACTCAGCACGTTCTCACCAGCTGCTCTTTGTGTTCTGAACCTACTGTTGGCTGAACTATGAAACAAAACAGGCTCTGAAAGAGCAACTCTGCTATTTAAAGGACTTCTGACACTTATGTTCAACTCTAGAGGTCACCAGATAAATGAGATACTTCACCGGGTGCCTTTTACGAGATTAACCGTTTTCCCTCCTGAAGAAATAAAAATTGCCCAAGAGGTTTACTGTTTCAATAATGCTAAGCATGACTCATAATCGCAAACATCAATCAAACGTTATCACCCTCTGTCAAGACAAGACTTTGTTTAAGGTGCTGCCACTGAAATACATAAACTGAGAAGGGCCTTTCTTCTATACACCTGGCTGTATTAGACATTTTCTTTCCTTACTGAGCAGAAAGGACAAGGTTAGAAGTGATCGCAGAGGCTAGGAAGTTTGCCAGTTCTGGGGCAGTGCCACAGATACTGTCGTTTTCATCACTCTCCTAATCATCATCGGCACGATAATCACTTTTACCACCACTGTCATCAGTAAAACAACGTTCACGTTATTTATCCTTTGACGGCCCTTTGCCACATTCTAAAAAGTCCGCTGACATTGATTAATGTGAAGGTATAAGCCATCACCTCAAACACACCGCAGTTTTAATTCTCCAGCATTACTTATGAAAAGGCAAATTATTTATGAAAAGCTCTTTAACTTCAGCAGATGATTCATACTTGCGCAAGTAATAACAATCCATCAAGTAAAGAGCTTGCCAACTGCCCCGGTTACAATTTTAATACCAGAGTTTGGATATACAACTATTTCTCTTGATTATTCCGCCCTCCTGTGAAATATGTACCAGAAGAGGTGGTTGTATTTAGATTTTGTGTGAGCAAACTACTGTGTTACAAAGTGCTCTGCTGTTGGAGAATGCATAGGCAAACACGTTGTGAATATTTGAAACTCACGGACACAGAGCGTTATGAGTTTCTCACCAGCTCCCAGGGGGTGCTATTAATTGATCATGGGCAGAGAGGGAGCCATGAATTATTTACCTGTCAGAGTTTAGCTTTTGTCACACAAAGCAATTAATGTTTTCTCTGTGTGCACTACAGTTTCTTCACGCTCCTCCGTAATAACACTTGCTTTATTATGAAGAAAAATAACGTGGAGTTGCTGAATTTAGTCACACCAGCTAAATTGTTTTGCTTCAAGCCAGCGGTGGTATTGGGAATTATTTGTTAAAGTACAAAAGGGCTGCAAAATGACACTTACACAACCAACACATCTGCTACTAATATTTAGATCTATTATTATTTGTGCTGTACGCACTATATGGGGAATAAGGACAACTTAAGAGCGTGTGACTCTATAGTATAATGTATCTGTCTGTTACGCAACCAGAGAGATGACAGAACAAATAGAGAGAGAATATTACAGAGCAAAACAAGTTTGCAGGGAGGGTGAGGAGAAATGAACAGAGGAAGAGAAATGGAGACATGGACAAAAGTATACAGTGTAATAAGAGGAGACAAAAAGGAGATGAGGTTATGAGGGGAAAAAAGCAAGGGCAGAAAGATAAAGTGCCCATGTAGAGAAAAACATGAAACCATTAAGACGGGAAAAACACAAAGAGGGAAAGAGGGAATGTCCTGTAACGGGGACAGAAGGGGAAAGGGAGACAAAGTGAGAGAAGAGGAGGGAACAGAGGGCAGAGGAGGATGAGATGTAGGACAATGATAGATCGTTTTCTGGCAGGCTCAATTTGTCACGCTGTTATTGGGAGGAAAATGGAATAGAGGAGCAGCAGTGAGGGTCAGAGGGAGAGGACAGGGGTCCAGAGGTGGGAGCGTTAAGCCAGGAGGGAGCGACGCCAGCGGACGGTTAAACGAGATAAACTCCACACACCTCTTCACCTCTGGCCTTCAGCAGATGATCACCGAGGTTATAGCGCTCTGATGACTCTATCCCAGTTACCAGTGCATACACCACACACTGGTGGGCAACTTCATGCTTTAATGTGATTTCAGTATGTGTGCATTGTATGTGCATGTGTTTCCGACATAGATTAATGTTCTTAAGTTGATCTGGGACAACCTGTGGGTTGTTGTTGTGCTGGGTGAATAAAGACACACTTTATTTATCATAAGGGCATTTCATGGTAACATTCAGGCCATTATAGAGAAAAATGCTCAACTACTATGAAGACAAGACCAGGAATGTGGGGGTATTTTGGAGTACTACAACATAAAACACAAGGGAGTGTAACTGCAACATGAACCAACCTGTTCTCATTCCCAGGTCATGAAATACTGATGCTTTGTCATGCCCATCGGCATCTCATATCAGGCACCATTTAGCGCGACTATAACCATGTGTCCACTGAGCAGTACGGTACGGTTCAGTACGTATTTTTTCTGCTTCCACTGTGAAAAGCTGCGGATAGTACCAATGGAAACGTTCCGTACAATCTGCATTTTTGGTCCCCCCTCTGTTGGGGTACTTAGCACACAGTACTAGAAAGTGGAGCTGTGAACACTGCAGTCTGTTGATTGGTCATTGCTCAGGGCTGAGTTGTTACTCAATGCATGTGTTGACGGCGTGAATCCATCAGCACACCTTAAATTTCACTGTGACAACTTTGACCTTTACCTTAGTTTTTACTGTCTCTCTTAGATGACTTACACTATTAGTAATGAGTAGATATTCCAAGCGTTTAAAAAAATCTATATCAATTTCAACTGGATTATGTGAACTGCATATATTCTAATACTCACTTAGAGAAAAAAAAAGCATTGCAGAGCATCATTCCTGTGGGCTCCAGGCTAGCTGAGCTTACCTGAGAAGGTCTAAATGCAGACTATCACTGCAGCCTGTTCATTTTGTTCTGAAAATGTTGGCTTGCATCCTTGTTCTGCAGACAATAAATGAGGTGCAGACGTTCCCCACCCACATTTAAGAGTACTGTTTGCAATGGAAACGCTAAACGGACCTAGGGTCTAGGTGCCATGTCTGAAGGGTTACTTTTGGTTCAAAAGGTACCATACTGAAAGTGTTTAGTGGAAACGAGGCTAATGTGACACACAGCAGCAACATGGTTAATGCTGTGAAACATAGTGGTTGGGTTTAAGCAACAAAACTACTTGGTGGAGTTCAGAAAAATGTCAGGTTTTAGATTAAAATAAGTATGTTTGTAATGTAACAATAACATAAAATGACATAATACTTCACAAGTGACGCAAGTGTGCGATGTCAGTGCACGATAATCGTACGTAAGTTAGGTATCCTTGAGTTAAAACTACATTGACATTTGGTTTCACATGAGACACAAACTGTGAGCTTCTGGGCAAAAGTTTTGTTGTGTTTGACCAATCCACCTCCGACTCCCTCGCACCCTAGGCAGACTTTATCGCTCTTTATACTGCATCAGTTGCTCTCAGCGTCTCAAGTATTGCCATATTGGTTTACATTGGAGTTAGCTGAAAGTCCAGTGCATGTCATAAAGACACCAAAGAATGCCTTCCGTGTCAATATCACAGGCCGAGAAGTGTGACAAAATGTCGGTATCTGCATTGCGTTTTAAGCATCTGGCTAAATCTTTATCTGCTGTCCCATTGTTAGCCCTTTGACAATTAAAGCATTTTGCAGCTTTACAGAAGCTAAGGATTACATTCATATATATACAAAATATAAACAGCAGCAAATGCATACAAATGCTATTACGTGAAAACTGTATAATGATATTGTAACTTAATAACTGCACAAATGCAGTTGATTTTAGAACAATCCCATTATATTCCAATTATCATGTTCAAGCTGTGGAACCTAAAACATGTTTAAAATTTAAATGAGGGCATCTTCCATCAACTTAAGTGGATTTTTGTCTAAAGACGAATCTAATCAGTAAACATGATTACATTTCCAGACTTCTACCCTTGTCTGTTTATACAGTAAAGATAATCTTGGTACTGTATAGTCCATCATACTGCATCCTCTATTCAGAACCTCACCTGTGCTGAGCACTGGCCGTCCCTAATGTGTTGCTTTGTTTGTCACCTCCATAAACTCTCCCAGCCTCCCATTCCAAATGATGCCACTCAACCATTAACACACAGTGGCCTTCATTTGTATTCTGGGCCAGTCTGACTGAATCTTCTGGGTGGCTGCGGGTCTGTTTTCTATGGCGTTTTTAAAAAAAACTCGGGCTGAGGAGTACTTTTGGAGCTTTGTAATTATACCTGGCCTGACTCATTAGCACTAAGGGAGGGGGTGTAGACAGAACTGGCAGTGATGGATCTGGGGAAGGAACGAGGGGTGACGCAGTGAAAGCGTGCACGTGTTTGGGCATCGTTCTGTGTGTGTTCTGTGTATGCATGAATGCAAAGGATGTTTTTTTTGTGCCAGCACTACGCTCCCCTGCACCAACACCATGCTCTCTGTGTCAGGTTAATGAGTCATGCTGGGATAAACACTTCCAGGTCATGGCCAGCTTTATTCCGTCTGAGAGGGAAAGTCCAGGTGCCAAGACACAACTGTGCTGCATGCAGGAATATTAGCACAGCTACAAGAACCTGATGATCTGGATTGTTTTTGACACCATATCTTAAAAGTACTGTATGTAACTATTTATTTAAATTTATCTTTTCTTATTGTCAATGGATGAATGTATTGTAACGTAACTTAAAACCTGAGACCTTACCCAACTTTCTTGGTTACCTATAACAGCCTGTGGACTGACTTCTATGTAAAGGACTACAGTAAAGGACCCACATTTACATAATTCTTGTCTCATTTGTAGACTGATGAACAGTAAATTCATCAAATTCAGTGTCCCTGGCAGAATTTTGGTGCCCTCCAGTGCTGACAAAAATCTTTATTTTGTGGTTTTAATTGGCTAATATTAGCTAGCGTTAGCTTGCTTTGTAACAGATAAACTACTGGCTAGCAAATGTAGCAAAATACTGTACTGAGTGGATAACGTCAGCTAATTCATCTTGACTATCGAGGCTGGTTTGCAAATTACATCCCTTATTTAGTGAGCTGTTACCATCAGGCAGATGGTATAGGGTGCCGATGCAGGTTCTTGCTCTCGGCTATGGAGGATGCTGACTGAGGTTCACCTAACGGCCTCAGAGGGAGGTGTCACCAAAAACAAGGATTTTCTGAAATTTACATACAGAACCTTTAAGATGCAGAGAAATTGATTCATGCCTTTATTTCAAGCCAACTCTTTTTACTGGCCTCCAGAAAAACACCACCGAGAGACTTCAGCTGATTCAGAACTCTGCAGCTCAGCTATTAACCAGAACCAAGAGGAGAGAGCACATCAGGCCAGTCTGAGCTTCTCTCCAGTGACTTCTTGTTACATTTAGAACTGATTTTAAGCTCCTCCTCCTTGTATACAAAGCCCTAAATGGACTGGGACCAAGATACATTGCTAACTCCCTTGTTAACTATTTGCCTCTAAGAACACTGGGATCATCTGCTGCTGGTTTCTTGGAGGTTCCCAGCAACAGCTGGAAGAAGCTCGTGGGATGCAGCCTTTGTCAATTATGCCCCAAAACTATGGAACACAGTACCTGTAGATATTAGGGAAGCTAGCTCGCTAAATATTTTTAAAAGAAAGCTATGTTCACTCTAGTCTTTAACTAGCTCTAACCTCCTGATACATGTCTGAAACTTTTTCTATTTACGCTTTTAATTTCTACTATTTATTTATCATTATTAAAGTTGTGCTTCATTCGTAAATCAAAGAAAAATGGGGTAAAAGTTGGAAAAAAAATAAGCACATACTGGGCACAGGAAATGAAGGCAGTCGAGACACAGGGGATATGAACTCTTACGGCAGAGAGGTGCTGCAGGTGAAAATGGTTTTAGACCTTTTCCAAAGTTTGATAACACCTCAAAGTGCTGCAGATAATAAGGAGTAACATTTGAATTGAAAACATGGCAGATAGAGCCTGAGCAAATGTTTTCTTTTCTGGACTTTGTAAGTCTGCAGTCAAGTATTGGAACATTTAAAAATGGTGTATTCACCTTTTCACCTTAACATTTAAATGGACTCTCTAAATACAATCTTTTCCCATAGAGTTTTTTAAACCTGTGAAACTCTGACTTTGACAAAACAATTATGAAGGACACAGAAATGTTACAAAGTGAAAGCTTAGTGTCAAGAGGCATCTACTGCTTTTATGTTAGGAAGACGTGGGTGAAGTGTGCGTGTGAGACTTGCATGCCTGTATGTGTGTATATGTGTGTTTGTGTGTGTTTTGTGCTCCACAAGCTGTCATGTCAACGACACTGAATTCCCCAAGCAAAAAAAAAAGCCATCATCGCTGTCCTTTTTTAAAGCACCCCATAATAGCATGTCAGCTCAGGCCGCTTTTAAATCACCGGCCACAAGCGTTTGTGACAATAAGACGGAAGAGTCCTTGGCATCAAAACACAATTCCTAGCAAGGGCAAATGTGTTTATTACACCTCACACTCAAGTGTCACCAGGGTCCTTTTTTAATCAGCGATTCGCGGTGTCAGGTATTGACAAGTGAATCTGTTTCCAACTCCACAACCTTGTCTGCCATGGAGTCAAATTGGTGTACAGATATGCTCTGAAAGCTCTTCTGTACTTCATCTTCTTTCAAAAAAAGAGGCAAATCGAAGCAGTGGCACTAGTACTCATGCCCCGCACTTAGGTTAAAACAGCAATACTACTGTGTACAAATAACCTACTCTATTAGGAGTATAAGTCTTACATTCAACCGAAACCAAACTGCCCCTTTTCCACCAAACACTTCCAGTATGGTACTTTTGGAACCAAAAGTAGGCTAACCCTTGAGACATAATACTTAGACCCTAGCATTTCCACCACAAACAGTACCCTTAATTGTGGACTTAAAAGTGCAATAGTTCCCTCTGAAATGCAGGTAATAAGAGGTATGAAATAGGATAAAACTGAAAAAACCTGATTACAGTAAAAATACCTCCTTAAATAGAAAACTTGCGAAAATGCACTTGGTTTTGTTTTACTGTTAGGGTGTTATATTTGTGTCATACAGGATGGCATTTAAAAAGTCAGTGGACAAAACAGAAGGATGGGAGGAATTATTTACTGAAATAAATCATTTTAATCATCAACCCAAGTTATTTTCTGGCAGAGCAAGCAAGTGAGTCTCATTCTACAGCTCTGCTGAATACAGTGGCTGTCCTTGGAAGAGCACACAAACAGCTCTGGTATTTGCTTAGAGGTGGCATTTATATTGCCTCCTTCCTTTCAAAATAAATATTTGGATGTTGAGCAAGATGTTTCAGTTGGCAGACAAGGTCCATAAAGTGGCAGATTCTAGAGAATAATCAAAAGCCACAGCTACAACTTAAAAAAAAGGCACAAGGAAAATGCAGTAATCCGCTACCAGTCTAACAGGTGAAGGTCATCTGTGTTAAATCCTTTGGCAGTTCAGTGCTGACATGACTCGACATGAGTCAAGTCGCCAGAATAAAGTGGTGACATTGTATATTTCTGCAAACCACAGGTGTCACGTATGTACCTTTCATGCGTATGGCAAAGTTCAGATTATATATATATATATGAGCTGGGTCTGTTCATCAGAAGGAGGAGGGGATGGTGAATGACTTGACATCTAGGTAAGGCAGCTGTAAAGCAGCAGGCAGCAGCAGACCACTGTTAAAAACTAACGAAAGAGGGTGTTTTTCCAGCCATGTTTGTGTTTTTAACCAAAAGATGATGTTTTCTCAACCCTACCAAGTGGTTTTTGTGCCTAAACCTAACCATGTTAACTATAATATCAATGCCAACTTTAATTCTGGCGACTGGGTTGAGATGCCTGCTTTAAACTTTGCCGTTATTCCGGATGCAAAACATACAGAAAGTCCCATTTTCATAGTGACAGCTTCAGGAGAGCTGCTTTTCAATCTGACGTTTTGTGACAAAGCTGAGAAATGATAATCTTATTCTCAAAGACAGGCAATTTATAATACAGTATATCCCCTATGTGCCACCGTTGAGTCACCAGTTCTGGCAAATTTTTTATTCCGGCACAGATGTAACTCAAAGATAAGCAGGGCACTCTGCACTGAGACAGGCTGGCAAATGTCACAGTCAGTGATAAAAAATAAATAAATAAAAAACTGAGAAAAACAGGGTCAAAATAATGTTAGAATATGACATTGATAGAGTGTTAATTATAAATTCTGGAGAAAAAAAAACTTGAGTGCCTTTTCAAGTAAAAAGTTGTGATAATTTCGAGCTTTTTCTGAGCAGTATGTGACTATTTTTTCAGATTGCATCAGATGATCTTGCAGCGAGTTCCCGAGGTGAGTTTTACAATCTAGTCTTTGCGGATTTATTTTATTTTTTTTTGGAAAACAAACTGCACCTTCCAGCTGAGCTCATTCAAACTGTCACAGTGGGAGAGAGGTATGATGAACTTGTGAACAAGTTTTCATCATTTTCACATCAGACGTGCAACCTGGGCTGAATTCACACATTCACAGGGTACAGATTAAAACGCTTACAGCTGTCTCAATCCATTCCTTAATTATCTCTTAACACAAAAGCCATCTTTTTCCGCTGGTTTTAAAACCCATCCTTCCTAAATAGGTACCGTCTGTCAGATACCATACTCAGCTCCGGTCTCTCACCACTCATCTCTTTAGTCTCTCTTCACTGCCATCTCTTCCATTAGATTTCACCCATTACGGTTTCATACAGAAGTGCTTTATGTTGGGAGAGCTCCCCAGCTCTTTCTCATCTTTGACCTTTCCTCCCTACATACATCTCCTCCTGTCCTTTATTCTCCCCCAGCCTTTGTATCCCTCTTATTTGCGCTCTCTCCCTCTCTCTTTCTCTGTCTCCCTCCCTTTATCCCCCTGCCACCGTGTGCAGCATCTCTCTCTCCTGCTCACGTTCCCTGGCAGCAGGCAGCAGCGCTTGTCATTCTTGTAGCTCGGTGTAGCCGCCGCACAGGAGGCAGACCTCACCCAGTCGCTCTGCTCCATCCATCAACTGGCCTGCAGAGCTGGCATGCCAGCTGACATCGCCCGTTCTGTTTCCACTCACATCCAACACCTTCAGGAGGCAACTGTCCCGCAAGCACAAAGTGAAGCGATGCAACAGAATATGTGAATGAGGAAACGTGTTGCTTGTGTTACGTTACAAAAGCTGGTCCCTGAGACTGAATCCACTTGTTCACTTCCGTATACACTCAAAATGTTCAATCTGATGTTAACATGTATTCGTCTTAATCTTAAGGCCTACTATTCATCTCCGTAATTGACATTCAGTACAGGTATTTCAATTGCTTAAAGCATTTTAATCAATGTTGGTGAAAATGAATGACTATCTCCCAAAGCCAGAACCCACAGAGCCAAAAATCTAATTTGGGTGTCTTCAAGATATATAGCTCGAAGCTGCACCGTTGACAATTAATTGGAGAGTGACTTTGGTAACTCATAAAACGTGTCAAGTTTTTGTACCTAAATGTGCATCATTTTATGTAAGTGATTTAGCGAATGCTCACTAACACAACCCAAGGACGCAGAAATGGGACATTTGAAAGCTTAAAATTCCACTTTATGGCCCTCTAAAAAGCTCGCGTGACTCATGTGAAGTTCCCCTATCATGAAGGGAGCAGAGAGTAGTCGGGTGTCAGGAACGAGGCGCTGCTGAAGCTGACATAAGACGCTACATCCTCTCATGGCCAAAGTGAACGAGAGACGAGATGGCAACTGTCTGCATGGGAGAAAACAAGAGCCCAGAATCTCACCGCAGAGCCGCAGACACTGTCAATGACATATACATCTTGTTCAAAGTATAAGAAATGACTGTGGCCTGAGAGTAGACTGGAGAAGTGACAACTGACTTGTGACAGTTGCTCAGGAAGTAGAGCGTCATCAGAGTAGAATACAACAGAACAGAATATGTGACTGTGGATGACTTTAGCGAACGCACTCACTGTATGTCCTTTACTGTTCATCAGTTCAACTTGAAATTAAAGAATACAGTATATGAATGTGTGAGTAGTCCAGCTACATTAGTCTTTTGATGAACTGTTGGCCTGACAATGGTGCCGCTCTTTCATCTGCCAAATGCATTTTGGGACATTTTTGCTTCACCCCTGCTTGACTTTGTAGAGGAAAAAGTAGACATGGACAGATTATAAGAAAATGGGCTCAGACTGATAGAGCCTGATAGAGCCATATCATTTGTAGTTGCTTAGTGTCTCCTTGTAGTCTTTTTGTGTCTACATTGTTTTGCAGTTGTATTGTGTCTCTTTGTAGCCATTGGGCTTTCATTTTGTGTCTCTTTGTAGTTATGTTGCAGTCTTTTTGTTTGTCTGTTGTTTGAATTCTGTTTCTCTAAATAGTAATTTTACATCACTTCGCAGATATTTTGCATCAACATGTAACAGTTGTGTCTCTCTTTTTGTTGTGTTGCACCTCTTTGTAGTTATTTTTCATCTCTCAGTGGTCATTTTTCATCTTTTGTGGTCACTCAGTGTCTATTTGTGGTTGTTTTGTGTCTCCCTGTAGTCATTTGTCATCTCTTTGAGGTTGTGTTGCTCTTTTAAGTAGTATTTGGTCATTTTGCATCTTTTTGTAGTTGTTTTGCATCTCCCTGTTATAGTTTTGTCTCTCTCTGTAGACATTTGGAACTCTTTCTTGTCATTTTGCTTCTCTTCCTAGTTGTTTTGTGTCACTTTTTGGAGATTTTGCATCTCTTATCATTTTGTGGTCATTTTGTGTCTCTTTGTGGTCACTTTGCATCTATCTGTAGTTGTTTGGTATCTCCCAGTTGTTGCTTTGCATCTCTCTGTAGTCATTTTGTGGTTGTGTTGCATCTTGTTGTAGTCATTTTTTGGGGTCCTTGTGGTCATTTTGGAACTTTTTTGGTCATTTAGTTTCTATTTGTTTTGTTTTAGTATCTAATTTGGTCATTTTTTGTCTCTATATAGTCATTTTATATCTCTTTGTTATTATTTTGCATCTATTTGTGGTCGTTTGGCATCTATTTGTAATAGTTTTGAGTCTTCCTGTTATAGTTTCGTCTCCCTCTGAAGCCATTTTGCAACTCTTTGTTGTCATTTTCCTTCTCTGAGTCTCTTTTGGGTTATTTTGCATCTCTGTAGTCATCTTGCATCTCTTTGTGGTCATTTTGTGTCAATTTGTAGTTTTTTTGAATCTCCCTGCTGTTGTTTTGTCTCTAGTCTCTTTTTGGGAGTTGTTTTACTTCACCCTGAAGTCATCTTGCATGTATTATTTTGTGGTAATTTGCGCCTTCTTGTGGTCATTGTTTGGTGTCTCTTTGTAGTCATTTTGCACCCGTCTTAAGTAATTTTGTCTCTTTGTAGTCATTTTGCTTTTCTTTTTGGCTGTATTGTGTTTCTTTGTAGTTACATGCATCCCTTTGAAATCATTCTGCACGTCTTTGTGGCTGTTGTGCTTCCCCTCATAATTGTTTGTCTCTTTGGTGTTGTTTCTCTTTGCGGTCATGTTGAGTCTTTTTGTAGGTCTGTTCAATAAACCATGTATGTAAGTAGATACAGAAAATGAATAAGTAGCACAGTACAAGAGCAGACGAGGGGAAGAGAAAAAAAAGATGCTGAAAGAACACCAAAAACGTGGAAGAAAAAATCAGAGAAGTGCAGGAAACGGAGCAGGTCTCTGCGGTAAACAGCACTCGACTCTGCTACAGCTGATCAGCCTCACACAGTTTCACTAACAATACTTAGCACTGCCTTAATGTATTTTTCACGCCTTGCGAAAATTGTTGAGATCATTTATACCATTAATCCCACTAATTAACCACATTTCTTAACATTTACATTGCCATCATGAAAAACCCAACAGATTTGTCGCCTCTGATGAATATTTGATCCGGCATTCTGTCGACTTTTAGTCACCATGGCAACTTTACTTTTCTTCACTTGTGCTGAAACACTTCATGAGTACTTAACCCTCCGAGGCATCATCATCATTCTCCATTCAGATATTAGCATATTTACATTTTCTTCCCTAGTATCTCTGGTGGGGAGCGGGTGCGCTCTGACAACAGTTACCAAGGTATTAATGAAGCTTTGATGAATTAACAAATCTCCACCACTTCTAATATATTAACATATTCACAGGAGGATTTGGGAGCCGTGCTGAATGGGAAGCTGTGCCTCTTTCTCAGTCCCCAAGATGCCTCATGTTAATTGTATAAAGAATGATAAAGAGTATACTTGGTGAGATTAAAAAAGAAACAAAAGACGTCTGCAGCAGTTTGTGTGTATTTGTGTGTGTGTGGATACTAAGACAGAATTCATCAGAGTACAGGAAAAGATCAAAGCAGTATGTCATTAATGAAACTTGAAAGCCTGGGTGCATTCACAACCTGTGCAATGATTTATTTGTCTATAAGTGCTTCACTTTTAGATTAATAGTGAAGCATTTACCAGAGGCTAATTGGAAAACAAGTGGGGTTTTTGACACTATTAGTTGAAGCTTTTTTTTCTAATGAGCTTGCTCACAATAGATAGAAAAGATTAAATGAGTCAGTTCAAAAGATTGGGGATATGCAAATGTAAATGTAAGTCTATCGAGAGTAAAATCTTTTAAGACATAGAAATATATGTTGTGTTTTGATGACAATAAATTTGGTTATAGGCAGGACTGCAGGACATACAGCTTGGTGCTGTCGCGTGTCCCAGAGGGATTCTCTTTTATCATCCGGTGATCTTTAAATGCAAGCGAGCTTCAAATGCAATAAAAGACTAAATCTGGACATTGCTTTTATATCCCTTTTGTAAACCATTTCAGTACATCATCATACCTTTTTTTTTTAGTTCCTTCCATCTATATTCTAGCACTAACTCATCTTCACCAAGTGAGATGGATAAGTGCACTTATAAGATGGATAAGTATACTTATAGTGAAATATCATGACTCAGAGCTTAAGTTAAGTCTTTCTTTCATGGCAACTGACATTAAAGGAATTGTGAAAAGGTTCTCCACCAAGAGAAAATACCTTCTTAGTGTCCTGGGGGAGGACACTGAAATGGAAAATAAACTGAAAATTAAACATAGGGCTCGAATATTTATAGAATATAGAAGCAAGAAGTTGTGAAGAAAATGTGAAGTGTAGGCTAAATTGAGAAATACTAATGTCTATCACCTCTAAATGGGCATTTAAAGGGGCAACCAATTAAATCAAGAATTCCAATATGTTATTTCTACAGCTGAGGAAAGTTCAATCAATATTTGTGAACATGAGCTGCTCTCTCTCTCTCTCTCTCTCTCTCTCTCTCTCTCTCTCTCAAAGCCAGACACCAGAGAAGGATGTGACGTTGTCATGTATAAAGTCTGGAGCTGGCCCAAAGACAATGAATGTAAGCCTGATTTTGTGGACCCACAGAATGTTTGCTTTCTTTTTTATAGCCAAATGAGCTTTAATCTACTGAAGTGTTGCCAGTTCTGGAACAGAAAATGTACCCATATACGCAGAACACCCCCCTGGGTGCTCTCAGTGTCATCTACAACATCTTTCCCAATTAATTGTCTATGGAGCAGTTCCAGACTTTGTAGCCTTTGACATCACAAATTTGAGTTTATGCACCCTGGTTTTTGGATTTGGGAGAGAGTTGTTCATATTTACTTATATTTTTGACTTACTTAGACTATAAGAATAAAGTGTAACTTTTGAAAAACAGTCTTTTCTTTTTAACATATTCACATCATCAGATGCAAAATCTGTTAAATCTCTGCACTGCTTTCTACAATGCATAAAAGTTTTTGTATTTTCTATTTCCTTCTACTGAGTCAATGATATGAAATTTGTGGATCTCACTTTGGTTTTGCACTGTTAATGCAAAGCAAAATTGATTGATTTTAATTCTAAAATCAATCAATTTGGTCCTCTGACTTTAGTCTTGACCTTTTTGAATTACATTTTGCTTCAACAAGAGTTGAGTAGCATATACACTCAATGGCCACTTTATTAGGTACACCTTACTAGTACTGGGTTGAACCTCCTTTTGCCTTCAGAACTGTCTTAATTCTTGGTGTCATAGATTCAACAAGGTGCTGGAAACATTCATCAGAGATTTTGGTCCATATTGACATGATAACATCACACAGTTGCTGCAGATTTGGCTGCACATCATGATGTGAATCTCCCGTTCCACCACATCCCAAAGGTGCTCTGTCAGATTGAGATCTGGTGACTGTGGAGGCCATTGGAGTACAGTGAACTCATCGTCATGTTCAAGAAACCAGTTTGAGATGATTTGAGCTTTGTGACATGGTGCGTTATCCTGCTGGAAGTAGCCATCAGAAGATGGTACACTGTGGTCATAAAGGGATTGGACAC
>NC_065524.1:27687932-27744153 GCF_006386435.1 Epinephelus moara
GGCAGGATGGATCCATGCTTTCATGTTGTTTACACCAAATTTCTGACCCTACCATCTGAATGTGGCAGCAGAAATCAAAACTCATCAGACCAGGCAACTATTTCCAGTCTTCAATTGTCCAGTTTTGGTGAGCCTGTGTGAATTGTAGCCTCAGTTTCCTGTTGTTAGCTGACAGGAGTGGCACCTGGTGTGGTCTTCTGCTGCTTAAGCCTATCTGCTTCAAGGTTCGACGTGTTGTTGGTTCACAGGCATCGACAAGGCATTTTCGCCCAGAGAACTACTGCTCACTGGATATTTTCTGTTTTTTAGAAAACCCTAGAGATGGTTGTGTGTGAAAATCCCAGTAGATCAGCAGCTTCTGAAATACTCAGACCAGCCCGTTTAACACCAACAACCATGCTGCGTTCAAAGTCACTTAAATCACCTTTCTTTCCAATTCTGATGCTCGGTTTGAACTTCAGCAGGTCGTTTTCACCATGTCTACATGCCTAAATTCACTGAGTTGCTGCCACGTGATTGGCTGATTAGCTATTTGGGTTAAGGAGCAGTTGAACAGGTGTGCCTAATAAAGTGGCAGGTGAGTGTATGTTACTTACATGGTGCCTAGAAAGCCGATCAATGACACATGAATAGATTTGCGATTTATAACAAAAGTATACAATGAATAAAAAGAGATCTTTCAACATGAAGAAAAGGCAGTCAAAAGATGACTGTTAAATAAGGGGTGCCATTTTTATCTACAACCATATTTTAACAGCCCATTGTCTACAGTTATGTATTTGAGGGACAAATTTTTCATTGAGTTGGAAAATCTTCAACGTTTTATCAGTGTTTCGCCGTCCTTGCCAGATGGGCAGAAGATTGAGAGTCAGACTGTGATGTGTTCGCTGGGCAGAACAAGCCACTCAGGTCGCTTTAATGTTGCCATATTATTCACTGTCTCCAACGCTGCCAATGCCACGCAAGTCTGTTCTTCAATCATACCAAAGCACTGCGGTGCAAATTTATTCCACATGGTTTGACCGAGTGGTTATCATGAGTGAAACCCCTGCAGATGATTAAAGGAAAACCTTCTACATCTGTCTGCCCTTCGTGAGGAGAACACAGAGAAACTTATTCTTTGTTATCATAACATCTAACCCAATTACTTTTACTTTACTGAAATTTACATCAGTCGTGGACACAGCAGTTCATGTCTTATGAACCGTTTTGAGGAGAGGGCAGCTGGTTAACGAACGAGCTTTGAACTAAACAAGGTGAGATGAAAGAGGAAAAGATGTGCCCCAAAGTAGGATGCATTACCTCCTACACATACCCCTGACTCAAACTGCTATAATTAGGAAACATGATGTGGATGAAGCAAACAGAAAAAAAGTTAGCTGCCATTTTAGGATGGTATGAGCTACAAAAGATGCAAATCATCCGAGTACACACAGTTGACTTTGACTTTGTTTGAACTTTGCCTGGGGTGATGTGTAGTGCTGCTGATCTGTACAGCAAACAGAACTGGCTGAATGAATGTTTTACTGTAGAAATGTCCAGAATTATTTTTACAACATTTGATGCAGAACATTGGCACCTGAAATGTGTTTTTCCTCTGGCTAACTCGATATCGAAGGCAAAACACACAGTCGGATCCCTGCCATCTGCTTTGGGTCAGAACTCGGCACGGTTGAGATAGGCAGTTGCCTCTTGTTTCATCAGTTTTAACAAGGGAGGGTCTTGGTGACAAGTTTCTGATGAAAACTGGGCAATTAATCTCCTAGTAGTCAATTGTTTTGTTATTTTTTCCATGTTTCTATTCAGGGTGATTGTCTCTATTAAATAAATGCTTGTGCTGTTGATTCCATGATGAAGAAAAGCTTCAGCAATGCAGCCTACCTGGTGGATGAACACCTGTGCACCTCGAGGGCTCATGAGCAACACGGCCCGCCGCAGAGTGTCCCGGTACCGGTTGAGCTCCTCGGTGCGCATTGTGTTGAAGAGGTCAGTGAAGACTCGGCTGACGTTGCGGTCCACCCTCTGCAAGGAAACATCCAGACCCAGCCGTGACGACTGGTCCATAAAGGTTTGCAAACCCCGGATGTCTGTAGGCGGAGAAAGAACGGCAAAGAATGAGCGACTGAAGGGGAGACACAAACACAAACCGACAGGCAGAGAAAGAATAACACTTTAGGCAGGTCGTATGTTATACAGTGCTTTATTCCCAGAACATTTAATCAGAATGGTGGGTAAACAACCTGTACTTTCAGCACCTGCACATGCACTCTATATTTTCAGGCTTCGTTCCAGGGGCTTCAAGGCAGGTTTCGTTCTTTGCTCCTGATCTAAAGCGTGACAAAACACAACAAGCACTCCTGTCTTTCTGTTTCCTGGGGTTTACAGGATATGAAACTGCAGGCAGGTGTTGCTGTCCCCAGAGTTCTGAGTGTGTGTGTGTGTGTGTGTGTGTGTGTGGGTGTGTGTTCACTATATAGGAAACCACTTAAAAGAAGCCTGCTGCACACACAAATCAAAGGTGATGTGAAGCAGAGGGCTCACAATAAGCACACCAATCCCAGCAGTCACAGGGGAAGCAGCAGCCCAGCATGTGCCAAGACATGCCGCATTGTTAAAGAGAGGTTAGGCAAAATCGCTAGGGCCAGACCTCTTTCTGCATCCACAATGATTGTGTGTGTGTGTGAGTGTGGGTGTGTGAGTGTGGGTGTGTGTGCGCACAGATGGGTGGGTTTCCCCTCTTTGCATCTCTGGAGGTTTGATGAGTCATCGAGTGCTTTAGTGCTCAAAACAGACGATATACAGAGGGATAGAAAGGCACATCAAACAAGCGTATAGCTGCATTAGCACACAACACACACACACACAAACCTAGGATATCATATTGTAGGGGTGTGTGGTCGTTACTTGAGGTGATTTAAGATGCTTGAGGGCAAAAAAAAAAAATCAGGCTAACAAGAAATCCTCTGACCTGTGAAGCAACATATTGGTACGTCGTCCCCATTTCTCAGTCTCACTTGGGGCAAAGTGAGACAGCAATATGACTAAGTACCATATGAGGAGAATCAAAAAGAATTAGATGTTTACGATTCTTCCTGCCATTGTTGTATTGCAATTTATTTTTTGGGGGGGGTGGAGGCAAAAATACTCACAGAACAGAAACGTTCAAAGGGCAGAACAAAACGTGAAATTAAATCATTCATCATTGTTGAAGCGCCGCCAAACTCTTACTGCAGCACTGTTTGAAAACTCTTTCTCTTCCAAACACACACACACACACACACACACACACCTCTTTGCCGTCTTTGTCTCTAAATTGAAACAGTTACCCTTGGTGGTGTTGCTTTGAATACAATGGGCAAAAGCTCAACCTCTGAGTAATCCCTCCTTTTGTTGGAGCACAAACACAATTTGAAAGTTAATCATAGTTCCTTCCCTCCTGTCCCACAACTGGACCACTGCAATTAACTCTGACTACAGTGTTCTCTATATACAATATTCAGCTGCAGGAGCATTTAGTGATACCGACTACAAACTGAACATATATTCAGATATTTATTCTGTTTTGCAGTGTGAGCCGTCCCTGTTATACAACTCCCAGAGGGTATAAAAGGGTAAACCTTAAATGTAAGATGATTCAATAAGCAAACAAATTACTACCTCATAAACACAAATTAACAAGTTGTAGAGTTGAAGACGTTTGATTGCTTATCCAAGAGGCTTCGTCAACATCATTATTCACACCATGATGTCTACGAGAGTCTTAACATGAATGAATGTTGTACACACTGCATTAATGAGATGAACCTACTCAGAGGTTTAAACAACAGGCTTTCAATGCAACCAGAATCTACCTGGTAGAGGCTCGAGGAGCAATCTGATCACAGGAGATCTAGAGAACTGATCAAAAGACAAAAACTATATTCTGTAGTGACATACTGTAATGTCGCGGCTGGCTGAAAACCTTGTACTGTATCTCCCAAATGGCAAACAGAGGAAACACTGTAACAAACAAACTGAGTTTTTAATCCCATGAAGTGTCGAGGGAAAGCTACCATGCGATAACTACTCCAGGACCCCGATAGAAACATCGGACTTCAAAGCCAGCGATCCAAACCAGGCTTTTCCACGGCCCGTGTCAGCCATGGACAGGGCTGCAGAAAAGAGGATTAACGTGGAATTAAAGGTCTGATTTCTGGACATGTTTACCCGAGCGTCATTTCTGAACACAAATCTGCGTCTGAAAGTTTTAGATATCAAAACTTAACCCTTCTCTGTCTCTCGTGTATCAGCATCCGTGTGTCTCGCTTTACATGGCGACTTTGCCTTAACGGTGTGTATCTGCTTTGAAAGGACAGGAGAGATAGATCGAGGGAGACAGAGCAATACCCTATGAAGTTGCTCTAACATCCCTTTTCAGCTCTATCTTACTCCAGTTGTAACTAAAGCGGGACTCCCTCTTGGATTGGAGCGATGCAGAAATGAGCATATCATGATCAAAGGGCTCAGAGGTTTTTACTGAGCTGTCAAGCTGCGTTGCAATCCAAGCGGAAAAGCCTGAGAAATGGCTATGCTACCAGCCTGTGTTTACTCAAAATTGAGATGAGTCTGTTAAGGCAATCACTGCTTTTCTTGCAACAATAACATCAGTTAATTATATGCAATATAGATTTTTTTTTTGCAAATGTGAAATGTATCAGGCGCTGAGTGTGTTGTGCATCGCCACAAGTGCAATGAAAGTGACAAAGAGAAAGCAGAGAGTGAGAAATTACTGCCTCAGTTTGAATCCAACCTCTTTTTGCTACTGACTGCAGCTCTACACACTATAACACAGTTCATATTCTTGGGTAAATATGACTATACTGACGATCTGAATGAAAGGACAAATAATATCTTATAGCATGGATATGAGGTCTGCACATCACATCCATACAGCAGGTACTTCGTCAGTCGTGATTTCTGTGGCTTGAAGCATCTGCCAAACACAGGAGTTCAGAGCATGACTGACATCTGTAATTTCATCTCATATAAACTCCTCATGCTAACAGTCTCAGGTGTGGCCAGGCACATTCTTTGTTTTTGCCATGTTTTACAATTAAAAAGTAAAATCAGATTAAACTTGCCACATGCACCCATAAGTTTGAAATGTGTTTTTTCCCTGCAAGACAGCGATCAATGCAATTAACACCAAATGAGGACCTCATGGCGACAAGAAAAACTCAGAAAATGTTTCCCCACACAAAAGATGAAAAATGAGGAAAAGTGAAATTAGCTGTTGATTATGCGCCACAGTCTCTCCAAGTAAGTAACAAAAATGAGCAGTTTGAGCCACTGAGAGTTCATGCTGCAAATTGTGTTTACAAAATGTAATTTTCAGCTGGATTCTTTTATTATTGATTTTCAAATGTTTTTGTATAACCAACTTTAATAGCCAAAATACAAACAAACAAAATAAATGAATATTTTTTAATTAAAAAAACACAAGAAATCCAAAACACGACATACTCTGAAAGCAACGTTTTAGGGGACTTGAGAAATCTGTGGGATAAAACGGAGAGAGCAGATGACCCAAACAATCAATAGTCACAGGAAGTTAATTAATGAGGTTTTGTCTTCTGATCATATTTAGATCTTTGTTATCTGTGATCATGTGACAGGGCATTTATGAGGATATGAGGGCATACACAATCTTTCCATCTATATGCGAACATCATCTGTGTGTTCCAATACCCATACTATCATACTATATAGTATGCCAGAAGAAGATTTGGTTTTCCGGCTATTCTGACCTACAATCCTCTGCGCAATTGACAATGCGTCACGTTGACTGAGCGGCAAACACATGACAGCTTAAAAACTCATCGACAGCTGTCAGAAGTTGGAATGATAGATAACATAATCATATAATAATATCATATAATATCATAATCACATATCATATATCACAAACAACAATAAAACAGAACTATTATTATGACAACGATAGAGAGCTGCAGATGTAATTTCACTGTCGCAAATACAATATGTTCGAATCTACAATCTGTGCAGTTATAACTTATCTACACACATTGCAAAGTAACAACAGTAGAGCTCTCTGGGTTGATCTACGTCTCTGGCAATCTTGGTAAATGGCGTTTGTTTATCTCCAAGGTAGCGGATAGAATAGCAAGAGGGTCAAAATTCAAGGCGTAATGTTAGGCGTGCATACTCATGCAACAGTACGTACTTATTAAGGGCAGCTGCAGTACGTACTAAATGGGTTTTTTTTGCGATTCAGAACGCACCCTCTGTGTTATGAACTGGGCAACAAACAAACCCAACACCTTGCAGAGGAGAAACACAAGGTGGAAGAAAACGTATTTTTTCTTACACCATGCTAAACACTACTGATTGAATGGCCCCTAGTGGTGTGACAGGCACGTTCATAGTGACAAGGCCAACAGACTGACCCCAAGAGTCAGGGTGGGGTTAAGTTACGATATGAAACAAATAAACAACACGAGGTAGATACATTGACAGCTGTACAGTTCATCTGCTTTTGACCTCATGGTGGGATCTCAGCCATTTATACACACACAATTATGGAAAAACAGAGGGAGAAAATAACAAGACATGCCCTATTGTTGCTAAATGCTGCAAAGCCTCTGCTGGCGCGCAAAGGACAAGGTCAGTGTGGGATAAAACAAACATGCTAGCTTGTGGTGCATCAAGGTATATGAAGAGAAGTTGGGGAAAAAGTCGAAACTGCCCGAGCTGATTCCATGCTTCAAATAAAAACATTATATAAATAACATCAAGTTATGGACTCCCGTTGTTTTTGTTTGGCTGGGTATACATACACTAACCTCAACTGGTCTTTTTATTGGTGTAAATCTTTGCAAATGAGTCTAATCTCTCTGCTGTTACACAAGTTCACAGAAACAATTTGTGTTTTTCTGCTTTATGGACAGGGGACATTGATTTTCTGAACATTTACTGTGGCTTCTGTTGAGCCTGTTGAAATCAAAATGATCACTACTGAGCCTAAAAACTTTCATGCATTGTTTGGACACAGGAGGTCTGCATCTGCTCTTATTTAACTGTGGTCCATTCATCTGGCAAGTTTTAGAAAGCAGTTGTTTGCTATTGTACATTTAGTAGGCATGAATACATTGCATCACTTTTTCTTTTGTCAGTCAAAGACCATAAAAGCTGAAAGCACCGTCAACAAAATGGTTCTAATATAAGCAGTCGGCTCTGAATGTGCAGAGCGGCTGGAGTTACAGTCCCAGACTCAATTATTATCTCGGTCCAGGCCTGGTGAATGGTCTCTAAGATACTGTCCAGTGATTGCATTTTTGGCTTCCAACACCGCCGTGCAAGTTTTAGTATAGAATAAAATTAATTGCCCTACTTTGTTACTAAGTTTGGCTGACATGCTTTTGGGATGCTGTGTGCTTAAAAGGGAGACAGTCAGACCAGAATGCAACAATTTGAATGATAAAAATATGATAATAAAAACTGGAAATAATGCAGGAGTACATAAAAACTGAAAAGTCGACCCTGCACAAGACTTTGTAGTCTTTTTTTATAGTTTTTTAAATGAAGTCTGGTTTTGAGTTAAAATAATCAGTGTTTCCCATTAATTACCTGAACTGTCTAGTCAGTCTATTTTATTCTGCCAGTTTCACAATGAACTGAAAATGTTTTTACATTTCTCATAACAAGATAAAACATCTCAAACATTGTGTTTTGTGCCGTTGCTTCAGCAAAGCATCTCTCGCTCCCAGTCAGTCAGCACCCCACCCACCCCACCGCTGTATGCGCACATGCACTGGAACATTCCTGGTTGCATCCAAGACATATTTTGAGGAAACAAATGGTGTGTATCAAATCACATACTTCCATTAGTACACTTCCATGTAGTATACTATGTGCACTATGTACTCATTGGCGTAGTGCGCAAATTTCGACAGGGTAGTGTTGTCTCAAACCAAACATGACCGCAAATTAGCTAGTTAGCAAACTAGCATTAGCATTCACGTTATCGTTCGCGGTACCAAATCATTACAGACTGCTAAATTAACCCAATAAACATACTGCTGGCTTATACCCGACAACAGTATAGTGGTGCAAAAAACACATGTATTTGTGCAATGCAGTGACGTTCACGGTCGCACAGTCCTCGGCCGCTATTTCCAGTTTGAAAAGTGCCTATAGACAGTATATAAAGATGGACTTCCCAAAAGTGAAACCAAAAGACCTTGATCACCCCTGGTGGCTGGCTCCAGTATAGGTCATTAATCCCGCCCCCTTTGTTTTAGCAGATGGAACATGAACCAAACTAAAAGATGAAAGTACAGCTCAAATTAGAACAAGATGGTTTGGGTCATTTTAGGTCGTTTTCATCATGCTGATGTTTAAATGTTCATTTTCCTGATAAGTTAGTTTTTAAGTAGTTACATCGTGCAACAACTGTGCCAATTGGGTGTGCTTGTGATCAGTGACACTGCTTGCGATTGGTTGGACAGATTCATGGGTGGGAAGTCAATACTACTAAGCTCACTCTACGCTAGACTGTGGCTCCAAATGACATCGCCAACTCAAGATGGCTGCAGTCCTACCCGAGATATTTTGGCTTCGTTTTTGTACAGTAGGAGGAAGTGGAAATGTGTTGTCCATCTTTATACAGAGTCATTAGTCCAAATTTAAACAAATCTATCATTATCAATGTATGACAGTAAACAGATAATGTTACTGCATAAGATATCATAGCTATGTAAGGTAACATTAGCTACCAAAGTTAGCTGTTGAACTCCTCACTTATGTCATCTGATATATCCTCCTGCTTGTCAAGAAAAAAAGTGTATAACAGATGTAACGCTATATCAAGCTAGCTGACCTTATCTAATTATTTAAATGTTATTATTAGAGGATTTGACAATGTGATTACTTTCCCCCCCCCCATCCCTCTAAAGCAGTGGTTCCCAACTGGTGGTTCTAGGTCCAAAAGTGGATTGCGGGTCCATTCTGAAAGGACTGCAAGTGACTCACGGTTTATTTTTAAGTGCAGTGAATTTCGGACACAACGCTTTTATTTTTGAAGTGCTGTTTCCTGCTGTAGAGAGTGACAAGTGGACAGCTACTTAAGAGAGACAGCAAACTAGCCCAAAGACATGGCCAAACGCAAGTATGACGTTGAATGTATTAAACTTTGGGGAAGTTGAACTGATGACCAAGGAAAAATGTGGACCCTGTTGCTGCACCAGTTGGGAACCACTGCTCTAAAGGCTCTGAGGTCCACCCACCGCAGTCTCCCAAAATCCTGTGGGAAACACTGGATCTTTTGAAAATTGTCCTGAACCATTTTCTAATTTTTGTCACTGAATTGAACATCAGCAGAACTATGCAAATTAGGTCTCCCCAATTATTTTACCCTTTCACAAAAAGGTTAAGTGCCTTTCTGGTTGGTTACGCAGGATTTGTTTTCTTCATTTCCAACTGGTAATGAACATGTTAGTGAGGAGAATAATGGAGCAATATAATGCACAATATCTGTATTCTTCCTACTGCCTATAATTTCCCACTGACACAGTGATTAACATTTTCTCAATGGTTCCTGGTGAATTTTTCACAGTGAGGTTTCATGCAGACAATTAACAATCAGGTGTGGAACTATTCCCTGACTGATATGAATACACTACTTAATAGCTAAGATACTCTTCATATTTTTGAAAGTTTCTCTTTTATAAACCTTCTCTTCTCCATTTTATGTTCTCTTTGATCCTCTTCTTATAATAAAGGCAGCTAATTGAAGGTCACCTGAGCGTTCACTCCCTGTGAAATTACCTGACAAGTTAGTTTTGCGGTGTTACAAACCTTATGGCCTAAAAGTATCTTTAATTTTGATTAAATAAAGTGATGCAATAAGAAGTGTATGAAAGAGTATGCCATTACACAGATGGATCATAACTGCTCTCAAAAGTCTGACTTCATACTCTCAGATCTATCACTAACCCTGACACAATGCAGACTTGCTGTAAACACTGCAGGAGATATCTTTTTGCTTTTGTCCTGCCTGTGTTATAAATGCACTCGCTACATTTGAAACCACCTCCTACATGGGACCAAAAGCAGCTTAATCAATCTCGCACCTAATTCCACCCTAATTCTCTCCTCCTCTAACAGAGAGCCAGTCACTACGGGGCGGGCAGAGACAGATGTAGCTGCTCCACAATCATTACTAAGTGCAGGTTAACTCAGACAGACCTGCCAAGGAGCCTACTGATGTTCAAGAAAATCGACCCTTCTTTAAGATTTCCGATAATTGTGCCTCAGTCGCCTTTTATGCTCTCTTTGTTATGATAAAATGACAAGGCAATTTTACAGAAGCTTTTGTTTGCATATTGTCTACCCACTGTCCACCCTCCCACACTGAATCAATAGCTGGCTTCCTTTTACATACTCACAACTGTGAGCACAGTGCAAGCACACCTTAAATGGCATTTACAAAAGACATACAGATAATATATTGCAAACATTTAAAATAACAGTCTAGTGGCAGCAGCTCTCCAAGCCTGTACTTAAGCACAACAGTGCTTTGACCTAAATGCTAACATCAGCACACTAACATGCTGAGAATGACAATGCAAACATGCTGATGGAAGCGGGTATGATATTTACACCATTGCCAGCTGAAGTTAGTTTGATACAGCAGCATGGTAACATTTGCTGATTGCAGTACGTTTAAGTGCAGCTGAAGCTGATGGGATTGTGATTAGTTCTGAGGGTATTTGGTCATAAAACAAAGTATTGGATGAATCAATATTTTGACCTGTGATGGCGCTAGATGGAAAGTGAAGGGATGATCAAAGTACCGTCTGCATCAAATTCCATGGCAATCGATCTAATAGTTGTAGGGATGTTTTTAACTTAAAGCCACAAATGTTAAACTCATGCTGGCACTGGAGGAAAAGTCCGGGGATCACAAAAGTCATTAGCCTTTGGCAACAATTAATGACTCTGCTAAATATCATGCCAATTCATCCAGTAGTTGTTGAGCTTTCTAGTCTGGACCAAAGTGTGGACCAGCCGACTGACTGACCTACAGCACAAGCTGACACTGTTATATTTAGCCATGATTTATAAGCATTTATGACGACACTCAGGGTTGAATGTAAAGAGTTTCAGTCCATTTTCAAACAATTTATACAGTAAAAACCTCTATATAGTGATCATGTCTGTGCGAGTAACATTGATCACTATAAATGGATGATGATGATGATGATGATGATGTGGGTGTGTTTGTGAATGAGTGTAAGAGAGAGAGAGAGAGATGTGTTAAAAAAAAAAAGGAAAACAATCAGAATAATAATGATCATAGTAACAATAGCAGCACAAAGTTGCTAAGCTGAAAGTTAAGTGGATGAAACGTCAGTGATTTGAGTGTGTTAATGACTATGTGTATGTCTGTGTGTGCATGTGTGTGTTTCTGAATGGTGTGTAGAAAATGAAAGTAAATGTTGAAAACTACTATGTTTGATTGGAGACAAAGAAAATAAATGAGTAAGTTGAAATAACCATAACAATCGAACGATGATGATGATGATGATGTGCAATTTAAGTTGCTTTTCACCGTCAGTAGATCAGCAGTTTCTCACTTACCACGTCTGCTCGTGAGGAGGTGTGGTTGACCCCATTGCTAGGGGTCAGAGTGATACATCCTGTCAGCCGAGGGGTTTCCTATCTGTGCAGCCGAGCACCGCAGCACCTCCACGGACTATTACATCCAGACGCTCCCGGTGTTTCCTCCACAGGCTCCACTTCACTCAACTTCACTCAGCTGCCCGACAAACCCGCTGCTTCTTCCCACTTTAACCTGAATAACAAACCAGGGCTCGGTGCTCCGGTTGGATCCAAACGGAGAGCCGGGGCTAACGTTAGCTGGGAAGCTAGCGGAGGTTAACTGGCTGCTTCCCTCCGGTCATGCTGCGGCTAACGCCCCGCTAGCCGCTCCCAGCTAGCTCCGGTTTGTTATTAGCTAAGCTAAGCTAACCAAAACAACAATGCCTGCTGTGGTCGATGAGGACAAGATTCTGCTAAAAAAAGCCAATAAAAAGATTGCTGACCTTAAGGATGATATCCGTCGACTTTCTCACGAGCTGAGGAAGAAGGACTCGCTGCTGTCCAGCTACATGGACGTGGCGGCTACCCAATCCATGAAGTTGGCCTCGCTCAGCGTAGCCCTCCAGGACACCGTTGCATGGGACCCCTCCATCTGTCCACAGCCCTCCTCCTGTTCCACACCTAACCATGAGTCGCCCTGGACAGAAGTGGTGATCGCCGGTCGGAAGAGGGACTCGAAAGACGCTCCTCGCCTGAGTCTCTCCAACCGCTACGCGGCCTTGTCTGCTGATAACAATCCGGTCCACCCAACTGATGTTCCCCCAGCAGCGGCGGCTCCTCCTCGTCAGGATCTGGACCCGAAACCACCGACTGCCTACACCGCAGATTTCCCTCCACTGCTGGCCGACAGTGCTCAGGAGACTGGATCCTCCGCCACGGAGCTTCAACGGCCTGCATCCCGGTCTGCGTCCTCCTCTGCCCGGCGTAGGATCCTGAGGGATGCTGTGCTCCGACGCTCCGGTGGTCTTCCTCGTCCAGAGCCAAAGAAGAAGGAGCCGGAGGCGGAGGGGAATCCCTCTCCCGGGTCTCCCAGGTCCGCCAGCGCGTCCCCACCGCCGCACCAGCCTGCCCAGGCGCACAGTGTGGACCGTGCGTCATCCAACCATGAGACCCCACAGTTTTCGTCTCCTCGTCCCCTCTTCTCCCCAACCACTTTAATAGTGGGAGATTCAATAACGAGGAATATCCGATTTTTTAATGCAGCCACACACTGCTTTCCTGGAGCCACAGTCCCGGTCATCCTGGAAAAACTCCCTGGACTGCTGCGCTCGCTCCCATCCTCCATAACCCGGGTCTTGATCCATGTGGGATGCAATGACGCATCTCGACAGCAGTCTGAGCTGACTAAAAAGGATTTTAATGCCCTTTTTAGATTTTTAAATGACACCGGAAAGTCTGTATTTATCAGCGGTCCTCTCCCAGTACACACCCTCGGAGCAGGGCGTTTTTCAAGACTCCTGTACCTCAACACCTGGTTACAGTCCACCTGCAAAGCTCTTAACTTTGGTTTTATCGACAATTTTAACCTGTTTTGGAACCGTCCCTCCTTTTACAAGCCCGACGGTGTCCACCCAAACAGGCTGGGCAGCCAGATGCTAACAGCAAACATTCGCCACGCTGTCCAGTATGCTCCACGCGACTGACTGTTTACCTGCCACACCCCCTCACCGGAGTCTACTTCTTCTACGCCAACAACACCAACTGCTCACAGCACTATTTCCCCCGCCACCACCCCCCACAGGCCCCAGCTATCACTGCCACTTCCACCGGTCATTTTCCCTATAGAGACCATTGCTCTGCCCCGCCGGTTGCGAGCCCGCAGAGGTGGTGTGGACCATGGGATCCTTCGCCCGCTGGCTCGTGTCTCAGCTTCAGCCACTTCAGCCACTGAGGAGCTTACTCTCCGTATTGCCCTGATTAATGCTAGATCGCTAGCAAACAAGACTTTCTTGTTAAAAGACTTTTTCACCTCTCGTGATCTGGATTTTCTGCTCCTGACGGAGACTTGGCTTCAGGCTGGTGAGTGTACACCGTTCTCTGAACTCCTTCCTCCTGACTGCTTATTTCTCAGTTCCCCTCGGACCACCGGCAGAGGTGGAGGTCTAGCCTCTGTGTTCAAATCCAGCTTTGAATGTCGTCAAATTCTATTTGACAATTATTCCAGTTTTGAGCTGCAACTGTTTGAGCTAAACCTGTCCCCTCCTGTCATGTTTGCAGTTGTATATCGTCCTCCTAAATTTAATAAGGACTTTATTAATGACTTTGCCGATTTTCTATCAGAGGTTACTGTGAAGTATGACCACTTTTTAATTTCTGGCGATTTTAATGTCCATGTGTGTTGTGAATCCAGACCTCTGGTCAGTGATTTTTCAAACCTCATCGCTTCTTTTAATCTCATTCAGTCTGTGACCAGCCCGACTCATGAGAAGGGTCACACCTTAGATCTTGTGCTATCACATGGGTTATCTGTGAGTGTAAATGAGATATGTGAAACAGCATGTATTTCTGACCATCTGCCTGTTTTATTTACCGTTTCAGTCCCCTGTTCGCGGACTGTAACCCGTGCTCCCTCACGCCGCCTGCGCATGTTGAACCCTCAAACTGCATCACAATTCTCTGCCATGTATGCCGACGTAAACATGTTTAGCACTCCGGATGTCAATCATGGTCTTAATGCCGAAGAGCTTTTAAGTGTTTTTAATTTTACATGCACTGATATCCTGGACTCTGTTGCCCCTTTCAGATTTAAGCGCTCTAAAGCATTTTTTGAGCCATGGTTAAATGACTCCACACGTTCTCTCAGACGTTCATGTCGGCGTGCTGAGAGGAAGTGGAAAAAAGATAAGCTCCACGTCTCCAAAGAAGCTTTACGTGAATGTTTATCAGCCTACCAGCGAGTCGTTAAAGCTGCCAAAATGGAGTATATATCAAATATTGTCTCCAATAACAGTCATAAGCCCCAGGTTCTGTTCAGCATTTTTAACTCCCTTGTAAACCCGTGCGATAACTCTCCAGTCGTGCCATCGCCCACTCTCTGTGAGAGCTTTCTTAAATTTTTTATTGAAAAAATTTCTGCCCTTAGGCCAGTTGCTTCCACTCTCACTGCCCCTGGTCCTGACCCCACTGTGCCTCCTTTACCTGCTGTCTTTGACCAGTTTGAGCCAGTATCTCTCTCCTCACTATCAGATATAGTTAAGCATCTGCGGCCGACTAACTGTCCCTCTGACAGCATTCCCTCTCGCCTCTTCAAAGATGTTTTTGGTACTGTGGGGTCCACTGTTCTTGCTGTCATAAATACCTGCCTTAGCTCAGGGTGTGTTCCAGCTGCTCTCAAACATGCTGTAGTGCAGCCCCTTATAAAAAAGAAAAACCTGGACCCCTCTCTCCTGTCAAACTACAGACCAATCTCCAAATTACCATTTTTGTCCAAGGTTTTGGAGAAAGTGGTCTTTACTCAGCTGCAATCATTCCTAGTGGCCCATGACATGTATGAAAAGTTCCAGTCTGGCTTTAAACCACATCACAGCACTGAAACAGCACTTTTGAGGGTTTTTAACGATCTTTTGTCAACTGTTGATTCATGTAACTCTGCTGTTCTGGTGCTGCTTGACCTGTCAGCAGCCTTTGATACCGTAGATCATAGGATCCTCCTGTCTCGCCTGGAACAGTGGGTGGGTATCACAGGTACTGCCCTTCTATGGTTTCAGTCCTACCTCACTGATCGGAGCTTCTCAGTTAACTTAGGGGAATTCAACTCAGCTACGGCTCCTCTCACCTGCGGTGTCCCCCAAGGCTCCATTTTGGGCCCCATCCTCTTCTTGCTGTACATGCTGCCATTAGGGTTGATTTTTAAGAAACACAACATACCTTTTCACTGTTTTGCAGATGATGTACAGATCTATCTGCCCCTTAAATCCATTAGCAAGGATTCTGTACAGCCACTGCTAGAATGTTTAAAAGATGTCAAATCCTGGATGGACACTAACTTTTTAAATCTCAATGAGGATAAAACAGAGATCATTATGTTTGGATGTGACCCCTCCGATTACTCTGCTGATTTTCTGGGCCCCTTCACTCCTAACATCCGTTCCTCTGTTAAAAATCTCGGTGTGACCTTTGACAGTGCTTTTAAATTCGATAAACAAGTTAGATCAGTAATACAAACCAGCTTTTATCAACTCAGGCTTTTAGCTAAAGTAAAGGGCTATCTCTCCCCCCAGAATCTAGAGAGGGTAATCCATGCTTTTATAACCTCACGTCTGGACTACTGTAACTCGCTTTATGTCGGTATTGACCAGTCACTGCTACACCGTCTACAGCTTGTCCAGAACGCAGCAGCCCGCCTCCTCACTGGAAAGCGTAAACACGATCACATCACACCAATCTTGGCCTCGCTCCACTGGCTTCCAGTGCGTTTTAGAATTGATTTTAAGATTTTATTGATTGTTTTTAAAGCCCTAAATGGGCTGGCACCCCCTTATTTAACCGAACTCCTGCACTTTCATGCTCCCTCCAGAGCCTTGAGATCAGCCAGTCAGCTATTACTGGCTACTCCTAGGACTAGGCTGAAGACCAGAGGCGACAGAGCCTTTGGGGCGGCTGCCCCTAGGCTCTGGAATAGCCTGCCCCTGCACATTAGGTCTGCCCAGACCCTAGAGGTTTTTAAGTCTTTTCTTAAAACCCACTTCTTCTCTCAGGCTTTTAACTCAGGTTGAGCTGGACACCCAAACATTTTAGCTTATTTTGATCTTATTTTATAACTCTTGTATTTTATTTTATTGTATTGTATTTTATGTATCTTATGGTTATTATTGTGGTGTACTATTAGGTACCTCATTGTATTTGCTTGTTTATTTCTATTGACCTGTTCAGCACTTTGGTCAACCTTGGTTGTTTTAAATGTGCTTTATAAATAAAGTTTGAGTTGAGTTGAGTTGAGTTGAGTCTAACTGAAGGTTTTGTGTATTCTATGGATGCATGACAACATTGCCACATCATTGGTATCAGCCAATATCAGCTCTAAAATGAACTATTCAAAACAGCCAATGTGCTTTTTCTTATTTCGCACAATGAATGAATATTACATACTTTGAAAATAATTATATTTCATATCGCCATCTGCTGTTGGGCCATCATGATAAGAGTATGCATGCATAATATGATGTTAATTCCACTACAGAAGAGACTTGATGATCACTAACATTAGGTGGGGAAAAAGTGGATATATTGATAATGGTATCGGTAATCAGCAAAAATCCAATTTCCTGCATCCCTAGTATATCAATTACATGTATATAAGGTAAGAAAACTGACAGCTTTGTATTCACTGACGTTTATAGGCCGTTTCAGAATACAGTCCAGCTGTTTCAAACAGTCATTACGTGACCGGGCATCGTCAATTTACTTGACTCCGCTGCGAGGGTCCTAAGGACAGAGGGATGTCGTATGCTGTAAAGCCCTGTGAGGCAAATTGTGATTTGTGATATTGGGCTTTATAAATAAAATTGAATTGAAAATTGAAGGGCAGCTTTGATCACGGGCTTTTCCCCATGTGCATTGTCTGTCTCTATCATTAGCAGCCATGACTGCTTCTCACTGTGTGAGTAGACTAAACAAGGTAGCATGAGGAACTAAGAATGAGCTGCTGGATCTCGTCGGCTTGTTTTTGGAGGTAAGGTGAAACTTTAATGTCCCAGAGGGGCAATATGAGATACAGACAGTAAAATGCATAACACACAGAATCCAGTATCACACACTGTCGGGCGTAAATCATGGAAAATTAGTGGTCACTGCTGGTTAAGATAAGCGATAGCAGACGGGACAAAGGATGATCTGTAACACGTAGTGCTAAATTTAGGGAGACTAAAGCCTAGTTCACATTACACGATTTTCACCGCGATTTTGACGTCGCAGAGGATCTTGAGAGCCCCCTTGGGTCGTAGGTGAGTCGGCAGACACATCAGTCTGTTATGACAAGTCCTCGTGTGAACAAGCCTAAGAACAAGTCTCCCACTCGTATGTGACTGGGACTGGATATCTGGCATGCTAGAAAACTGGAGAAGTCTGACACGACTGACAAAGAGCATCAGCCAATGAGAGGCGGGATACATCCCACGTCAGCACGCAGGAGGACGGAAGAAATGTGAGGAAGACAAGCCGCAGGGTTGCCAGGTCCACTTATTAGCCACGACTTTGGGCTTGGTTTTTTGTAAAGTCGCTTACAAATATTGGTAGTCACGGGTTGTGTTTTTTGGACTTGTTTCTTAAGTGGAGGTGCTTATTTGGGCTTGCTCTCTAAACGTCGTCTTTCTCTATATATATCTGTCGCTTCTTTTGTGCTTGTTTCCATAGCCCTGGTTGCTTGTTTCTCTCCCAAGATCTGGCAACACTGACAAGCCGGCAAGCAACAACAACAATGGCGGCATCCACAGGATCATGGGGAGTGCGTTGTGTTTGGACCCAGGCCCTGGAGGCAGATCTGATTCAACACTGGGAAGAATATCCATGCCTTCACGATGTGTCGCCTCCAAGTTAAAAAACGTAGTTTGGTGACGTCACCACGTTATCTGGGGCTCTGTCGGCGAGGGCTCGCAAGCTCAACATTGAGCTTTATACCTTAACACCAGTGATCTTACAGCACAACTTGACCACTTTTTTATTGAGAGAAAATTACTTTTTCCCATCATGATTTTAATGTGCACGCAGCACCAGCGGAAGTAGATAGGTTGTTGTGACGCAAAGTATCATGGGAGTATGAAAAGACCCAAAATGATCACTGTAAGTAGTACTACTACTTGATTACTATAAGCACATTATCTAAACAGTATGTGAATAGGAGTGACTGTGTCTGAAGCTTTTGGATCCAAGTGGTCGATCACTGTGTACATTTTTCATTTTTAATCTCTGATTGAACAGTGAGAGCTGACTCTAATCATGTATTCAGTGTCTGTTCAGTGGCTGTTTGGGGAGGTGGGCTATAGAAACACATGTTGTCTCTGATTTAAAGCAAAGCATAGCATGACTGACACATTAAATTTGCAGCCATTCGGCAGAACGGTGTCTATTTAAAAGTCAAGGTTGGTTTAAAAAACAAGGGGAGAGGAGAGCATGAACCTGAGTGGTGTGTAGTCATGGTCAAATGTAAAATGAAACAGAATAAAACCACATCTTTCGACTCACCGCAGGAGCTCAACCCACAGCTGCGGATTCAGTCAATGCCATTTAAATGCAGTCAAAAGACAACAGACAACAGTTGTTTGTGTGTCGAAGTTTTCTTTCATATCTGGGAACTCTGGTTGGTTTGAGAAGAATGCCCACAATGCCCGAGAGGCTGCATGGTCCTTGACGGCAAAGTGCGAGTTTGCCATCAATAAGTTTGTTTTTCAGTGGGAGAAATGAACTTTTGTGGCCTTGACATGCACCGGGTCTATTTTGTAGTTTTCAAATCAAAAGCTGAGGCATTAGGCTACCCTTCAGCGCTGTCAGAGAGCACGGCTGAAATCAGCAGCAGTAGGATTGTTTGAAGGAAAAAAAAACTGTTGCCAATGTGAAATAAAGACAGGACGAAGGGAGGAGAAAAAACAGCAAAGAGAAAGGACAAAGAGAAGAAAGAACAAAAACAAGTTAAAAAGGAAAAAGCTGAATCGTAGAAGGCGTAAAGGGTCTTTTGGTTAGCACTGGGCTGTTATAGGATTATCATACAATTTTGTTCTCTTTCATTTGCCTCAAGGCACAAAAGGCAAAACCACACAAGGATGTTTTGTAGTCGTAATACAAAGTCGGCTTCCTACAGCACAAGAATAAGGTTATTTCTGTAACTCGTGAAAGAAATTACGGAACACGCTCTCTCGCAACAGAGAATCAAATTATGTGTTGAAAATGTACAATGACAAATGGAACCAGAAGAGGTGAAGCCTCAGAAGTTGTTTACATAATGTGCCTTTTATGCAACTGATGCATTGGTGGAGACTGGAATGAATCAGCTTCCCTGACACACTTCATTACACCGAGCTACACTTTGCCCCTGAGGTCAAGGAAGCCAGCTGTTTAGCTGTAATACTGCACCCTGTATTCTCTGACTGCAGAGCCTGGTGTTGCTCTCACCATCCGAAAACAAGGGATTAAAGAAATATGATAGATTATAAAAATAATTGTCTGGATAAGTGCGGTATAGATAATGAGGTTTTGGACGAGTCTTTGTTCATAGTGGTACAGCGTGATGCCTTGGGCTATGAGCAAGAAGGTGCTCTATCTTTCCTAGCATCCACTTTATTAGACTAACACACCATCAGCAATTTGATGACACAGCAGCCCCGCAACACACAGCCTTATCACACCACATCCAAATCCATCAGCACACTCCTACTGTACATGTTCGATAACGACGGCCTTGGTATAGCAATCATTCCACTAATGAATCTGGAAATTAAAATGTCCTTTTCAGCATGTTCATTCTGACAGTCTGCTCATGTTGGTGTTAGTTTTAAATATCAGATTTAAAGTATAATTGAATGAGATGATCCATGCGATCTCTGAATGCAATCAAAAGCTCCCATCTTCCTATAGGCAGTTATCATACATGGCACGAGATGGAGATGCACAGACTGAGTGCTCTGATGATCACATATCAGCACAGTCTTGTCTCGTCATATTCACAGTCAATCAGAAGATCTGATCATGGCTCAGGATTAAAAAAAACATGCCCTGGCAGCGAAGACAAGATTCGAGTCCAGATAAATCAATGTAACTGCTATGTAATGGTTAAAAATGTCTCACTGTCTGACTTCCTGTGCATCAGTATGTTGCGGTATCTTCAGCAGCTTGCTTTATCATCATTTGATGTTTGGCCTAAAGCGCTTACATTGACTCATACATAGCATGGTGGGCAACAAGCAGAGCTGTAACTTTGGTATTTCAGGGTTTTTTGTATGAAACTTGATAGGCAGAAATTCAATGGTTCCACATTCTCCAACATGATTTTGTTTTCTGGTTTCCTTCTTCTTCTGTGACTGTAAAATTTCTATCTTTAAGTTTTGAACTGTTGGTTGGGAAATCTTGGAGAGCGTTTTTAATGTCTTCACGCTGACAACAGCTGTGACCAGAGGCATTATGTTTTTGGATTGTCTGTATGTCCTGTTCTTGTAACCCTCGAAGGGAATTTCTTCAAATGTGTCACAAATGTCCTCTTGGACTCAAGAACAAACTGATTAGATATTGGTGGTCAAAGATCAAAGATCACTATGACTTTGTATCCGTCTTATTCTCGAGATTGCAATATCTCAAGAACACATTGAGGGAATTTCTCTAAAAAGGACACAAACCCACTTGGACTCAATGATGAATTGATTTGATTCCGGTGGTCAAAACTCAAAGGTCACTGTGACCTCAAGAAACATGTTTTGGGCCATAACTTAATAATTCACATGCAAATTATGACCAAATTTCAATGTCAAAGGGTAAAATGATGAAGTGATGGCAAAGGACTGCTTCACTGCGACATCATTATGTTCTGCAAAAGATTTGGTGCATTATTTAACGTCACAAGTCAGGAACAGAAGGGGAGACATGTGGTCTGATACTGACTAGGTGTCCGCCATGGTGTGGACTGTGGTGACTGTACAGATGTGAAGATGTGTGTGAAGCATCCACATTAAAGAACATGTGACTGCTCTGCAGCAGCATCCATATTTGAAGCACTGTCTGCTGTCATGGCTACACATGAGTGTGGATAGACACAGATATTAGATGCAACCTGACTGGTTGGTGGAGGCGTACAACCACTGGTAATTCTAGTTTAACACTATTTTCTGACATTTACTGACCAAACAATATCGTCTGCTCTACAATCATAGAAAATGACTAAAAATGTGACAAATTTCATAAAAGTCCTTTTCCAGAGAAGGGGATGTCACAGCATTGTTCTGTCTGCCCTTTTCATGCTAAACATAGACAGAGAGCTGGAAAGAGAAGACAGGGAGGCTTTGACAAGATCACACTGAGAACCTGATCTGAGCTCCTGTGCTGTGAGTTAAGTTACATAATCTCATTTCCACTCCTTAAATATCACTGATCTGCCAGCATGTGTTGGAAGCAATTTGATGTTCCAAACTGTGCTTTATGAAGGTTTAGCAGTGATGGAGAAGAACTGGAGGAACAAAGATGAAAGTAGTTTCTGAACAGTAAGATGTTCTGTAATTACAAATGGAAAGAGAGATTTATTTTTTTTAATTTCATAGAGAACCCTGAAACATAATTACAGCAGCCAAACCTATTTGAGTTCAAAACTATTTTTTTTAAATATTGCGTGGTCATAAGTTTTCTAATTCTTGGTATTTCTCACTGCTTTATTTTTATGACTTTATTATCATGATTTGACATTTTAATTTCTTACTATTTCTCTGCTTTCTATGAAGAAGGCTTCCACAACTTTAACAAGGCATCCTCGATAAATGAAAGATCACTGACCTTGGTATTTTTATAACTAACTAGAACTACTGCTGTTACTTAACAAATCAACACTCAGGTCTGAATTTAATACCTAAACTCCATACCAATGAATTAAAACATTCACAGAAGTATTTTTCATTTCCTTGAGTTGACCTCTCCTCGGCACCTGAGTGATATCTGGCAGACTCCCTTGTTAACTTTGTTGCACTTGATAAGGTGCAACATCTTTTAGGGTGTACAGACTTTGGCTCCCTGAGCAGATCCACAGGATACTCTGCAACAAAACTAAAACTAAAAAAGATGTCTAATGAGCCCGACAAACTGACAGAACCAGTGTGTGTTGTGCTCGTTACTGAACTTCAGGTTTTTTGTTTTTTTTGTTTTGTTTTGTTTTGTTTTGGTACTGACTGAAATATGTCCGTTCAATCAAGTCTCATTAAAATCAGACACTAAAAGTTGGCAGACCTGTGATCTTGTTTTCTTATTTGGCTGCTTTTGTTGGACACCATCAAATATTTGAGAACTTTGGCCTCTTTAGCTAAAGGACAACATGTTTCTATTTCCTAAAGTGTCCAGTAAGAAAAAGGTGTTGTAAGGTAGTTAGGAAAGGTGAATACAACTCAAGTTTGAGAAAAGTAAACACTGACTACATTTATATGCAAGCTCTGAGAGACAAGTGAGAAAAAAACTAAGGTTTTCTAAGTCTGATCGAAACTGTTTTCTTCCCTGTGTTTCTGCCTCGAGAGCAGCTGACAAAGGTTTTTTCCAGGACAGGGTGTCTACAGGTATCAGACAGTTACATTCAATGCTTTTTAAGATGCCTTTTAACTAAATTTAGGACCGATTTTTGGACAAATCATGTTTCACTTACGCATCGCAGATTTGCAGGTAATTAATATATGTGGTCTTGTGAGGGAATTTGATCTAAATTTTGCAAACAGGTAAGTGCATGTATGAAGAAAAATGACTGTGTTATAGTTTTTTAAAGGTTTGTAACATTAGAAATGTGGACTTTTACATAAAAAAGTTCCACTCATTTTCATAAAAATGAATTAAAAGATGTATAAATTAAATAAGATGTAATATTTGTAGCAGTTAAGACCTCATAAATTCAAATCTAGGACTATTTTATGACTTATTGTTGTAACATTGAATTTAAGAAATTTTAAGACTTTTTTAAGGACCTGCAGACGCCCTGCAGGACCATTTTTCTATGTTACTTTTTTCCATCTGTGAAAACAGATGAATGTCAGGATTGTACATATATTTTGTGTGAGCAAGTTATATAACATTACTGTCTTCACTTTTGTTTCGCTAAGAAATACATTAAAATGGAGCTAACACACACTATATGTACGTTGCGTTTAGATTGCATGGAGAAATGAAAACTCCCTGGAAGGAAACATACATAAAAATAAATTAGATAAATAAAAGTAAAAACTTGTAAAATATAAGGTAGTCGTGCACCTCAGCCTCTTGTGGCCAAAATTAGTATAACAACAAAAGCACACAACCAAAATGATCCTAACAAAATATTACTACTACTACGACTACGACTACTGCTACTACGAAGATGATGAAGACGACGACGACGGCTGCTGCCGCTACCACTATCACGGCTACTGCTACTGCTATTGCTACGACGAGGACGACAACGACGAGGACGACAACGGCGGCGGCTGCTGCTACTACTACTACTACTAAGACTACGGCTACTGCTACCACCACTACCACTACTACTACTACTAATAATAATAACAGTAAAATAAATACAAAATAAAAAATGTATAACCAGATTTTTTTTTTTTTTTTTTTTTTTGTTACTTGCCGCTCAGAGTTTCTGTACATTTATCATAGGTAACATGTAACATTAAAATCATTTTCCATGACCCCACACACACCCACACACCCACAGCTACATGATCTTAGTGACCTGCTGCAGCTGTTTCTCCCTCCTCATACGTCTAAAGTTTAAAATGAACATTCACCATCCCTTTAAACACTAAGTGCCAACACAGATTTACAGACAGCACTTCTCTCTCCAGGCAGTGGTGTGGGTCACTGTAGTGCTGTTTCAAGGCAGGCGCCATGGGTATTTTGACTGTTCTGTGATGAGGATCCTAATTAGCCGCTACATTCCTTAATTTAACGAGTGCAGAGTTAAACAGTGTAACACAAGCATAAATGTCAACGGTGCCGACTTTGTAGCACCTAATTTAGCAGGCTTAGAAAAGGCTATTTTGTTAGAACTAGAATTCCCATCCAGTATTTCTCACCAACACTGCCTTGTTACACTGAGCCTTCATGCGTTAGACAAAGGCTCCCTCTCACAGGAATTGCAATTTAAGGCTATAGTGCACTGTGCTGGGGTGAGGTGTTATACATAAGGAGCTCCTGTGAGGATATGTTTCACTGGAGCTGTGTTGCAGCAGCAGAAAACTGATTATAAATTCCTAAAAAGGCATTGATAGATGGATAGACAGACAGACAGCGAGGCAGCTCGACAGACCGAGAGCTCAGCTGGTCAGACAGACAGACAGATAGAAAGATAGACAGGTGCTCTTCCACAGTGGGATTTTAATCGATCCAACTCAATGCTGAGAGTGCACTTCCTACAAAGAGTGTCAGTGTATCCAAGGACAGATCTCTGTAAATGGGAAACATCATGTCACATACGTTCACATGAACACCCTGACTGGCCGTAGGCTCCAAACTGTGGGGTGAAAACTTGTATGGAGGTTTGTGGTTGGCTGTATTCCCCTGAGGACTTGCTTTACTATACACTTTATCAACTGTAGCTCCGACTGTACTGGAAAAAATAAAACTGATTTACGCTCTCCTCTAGATTGCACTCTTCCAAGTAGTAAAAAGATTAGCCAGCAGTGGCAAAGTATCATCTGAGAAATGTCAATGCAGCAATATATTCTTTTCATCTTTCTGCCCTTGTACTGTCTTGCCAATCACTCCTCGAGCCACAGTCCTTTGCCTTTCGCCAAATGTGGGTCAGGAAAGGTCTGGTCCACGGGGGCGGCATGGTGAGAATAATGAAACAGAAATGGAGAACATCTGAGAATATATTAAGTACTGTTGGGACTCACCGTCATTCTCTGGTGCCACAAATGAGCCAATTAGGCTCAGACTTGTCTTTTCATGAGGATGCTAATGGTGAATGCTGCAATGAGATCTTGTTTTCCCCGAAAATTTCTACTGAACTTTGATTTATTTTTCAGCAGTATGCATGTGTGTATTTGCGTGTGTGTTTGCGTGGGAGTGATGATGTTCTTTCATCTTAGTTCCTACTCTGTGTATTCTTCTCAGCGTATGAATAGTTAGCGTTGGTACGACTTTACCTCAGCCTGACACTGAAGGTGGTTTTGGATTTACATTTAAATGAAAGAGCCGAAAACATCTTACATACAAATGTCATGTTTATGAAATACATTTGGCCACGGACGGCTCTCATTTCCCAACTCACCGTAGTCGCTTTCGTAAAAGATGATAAACTTCTGCCAGTGTAGCTCTGAAACCAGGGTGAGCAGGACGTCGTTGATGCGAACAGGTGGACGGGCAGCCAAGGTGTAGCTCTCTCCATCGGGGCTGGGGTTGAGCTGGCAGGCAGTGCGGGGTGCACCATCCCCGTTTCTCTGGATGAAGAGGTGGGGAATGTGCATTGCATCTGTCAGAGACTGCAGAGCACTTGCAGCTGCGCAGCCTGTGGATGTGACCAGGGCGAGGATCCCCTGGTTCATCAGCTCACATGCTGGACAGAGGAAAGGAAAAAAGTAGAGGGAACATGGATGAGGCAAAGGAGTTAAGGAAGAAAGGTGGAGACAAGGATTCGAAGAAGGCGTAAAGATGAAGGACACAGAAGTATGTAAAGGGATAGAGGAAGTGAAAAGATGTACGGAGAAAAACAGGATCAGGGAAAGAGAAGAAAAGGAACAGATACAACATGGTTAGATATGCATTTTAAGTAAATTCAAACTGCAATCAGTTCCAAAAGATGTGAGAGTGCTGTACATTATTCGAGAATGTGTGCCCAACTGGTTTAAAGAATTCAAGATGGCTCTTTGTGTATCCTACTTAGGATTACGTCTGAGCCTCTGCAGTTGAGAACAGATCACAGGAAGGAGGGGGCCGGTGCTGAAGTTGTATTATAAAGCGTAGATGAAAGATTCAGTGGGGGGCATCCTCTAATCCGTGTCCCCAGACAAAAATGAGACAGCTGATTAAAGCGAAAATGCTCGCTTAAGTCAACAGTCGCTCAAAAACAGTGGATGAATCAGAGAGCTACAGGAGTCAGTGCACTTCTCAGAAAGAGTGAGTCACAGGTAGAAATCAGGAATATTTAAGCAGGATACAGAAAGTTAGATGCTAAATGATGCCTCCCATGAGTCTGAACTAAAACTTGTCCCACACATCCTTCACTCTGTCTGAGTGAAAATCTGTACACAAAATCTGTACACAGCGCCGATCCAGACTGCAGACACATGCTTGTAATGTCTGTGGTGGGTCTTAACGTCCCTACATGTTTATTTACACATGTAATTTGGGTAAAGTCTGTTTTAGATCCTCTTAGAGCAGGTCAGCATGTCTGCGTCTGCTGGGACAAAATGGCAAATATCTCTTAAAGATGAAAATGCCATCTTTGACATTATTAATATGTCTGAAATTGACGAGAAAAGCTGTTCTGTCTAAGTGGCGGTAAATATTTAATGAGAGTGGGTAGACTTGAAGGTGCAGTGATACGACATATGAGGCACTCATTATTTGCTCTTCAAATTTACTGACAGCTGATCAGTGACCTTAACAGATGATTCATTCGACCAACATGACAATATGTTTAGCGCATACTAAAGATAGCTGAGCTTTCTAAACTATAACTGTAAAGCAGTGCTGTGCAAGACATTTGGAGCAAATTTCAGTCGCAACACCATTTCATACCTCTCTCTGTGATAAAGCTATGTGTAGTTCAAAGGTAAAATACAGTTCATGAGCTCTTTTACTTTTTACTACAGCTGGGTTTCAAGTGCTTTTATACATTCCTCTGCGGAAAATAAATCATCATAATTTCGCATTCTCTGGTTCAACACAGGCTAAAAGTAACTGTGCATCGAATCAGGCATTTTTCACAAGGCTCAGTATTTATTCTACAGCCATTTTACTTTCACAGTTGCAACCATGGCTTCTAATATTATTTCTTAGAGGAAAAATACACATTCATAATTGCTGACCCTCTATATTCTTGACCCGCACTTCTCGTGGAGTATACACACAGTGAAGCAAAACAGATTTGCATCCTCTCTTAGGTTAAAGATGCAAAACACTGAAATTGGCAATTAGCAGGAAAGAGAAAGCGATGTGAATCCAAATGCAAAACTGTTCTAATGAAGAATATTGAATTTGCATTTAATTTTAGGCTCTGTCTCCGTTATGAGCTGCATAATCATCTACTACAGGGATTGTCTAGTTTTGCATGTGACACAAGACGGGCTACGGCAAATGCTGCCTTTAAAATTCAAGTCACCATTCCTCACACAGCAGGGCTCTTATAATTTCGGCATAAACAGCTGAGCATATTGTACAAAACAGCAATTAAATGTTCTCTCGCTGCATTTCATAATAGCACCTAATTATGCAGTCTGCTTCAATGTCTGCAACATGAAGCGCGAAGCAACAGTACTGCAGTCCCAGACCATATCATATCATTCTAACTCTTGATACTGGCCATTTTTAGAAGCACAACAAGGACCGCACTACATGAACACATCATAAACATACACAGGTTCAATACAGTTAAATCCAGCATGCAACCAGAGAAAGGTTTAAAGGAGGAGGTTAACAAAAGTTTTGGAGAAAAGGTATTAGAGAAGAAGCAAGAGGCCTGAGAGGAAGAGCCGAGGAGGGGAAGAGAGGGGAGGATGATAAGAGGGGGTGTTCTGTGAATGGAGCCATACTGGGAAAGGGTTGTGTATGTGTGTGTGAATGTATGGCAGAGGGGGAGGACTATTAATGTGACAAATGACGATTTCATCTGCTGACTGCAAGCACAGGAGTACATTAGGGCTCTGTAAATCATGAGTACAGGGGCAACTAAATAACATGCTGAGGAGGAGCGGCAAAGTAGGAGTGTCAGACAGCCGAGGTAGAGGGAGATGCACTGTAGTTGAAGTAGAACAAGGAGGACAGTGCAAGAGAAATAGAGGGATTATTTGTAGCTTTTTGCATGAATGCTCAGGAGAGTGCAAGAAAGACTTCTCCAGAGCAGGAAGTACGTTACTGTTTCTATGTGTGTGTGGGAGCGAGACAGCGAGAGAGACTTTCATGGATGCCAGCATGTGCAACAGGGCACTTGGCAAATATTCCTTTGTGCAACACGAAATGCTAATACTCTGCTCAGCAGGAAGTCATGTGATTGACAGTAATACAAATCTAGAGCAAGCCTTAACACTGATACAGTGTCTAAATGTGTCAGGTGGTAACAAACTGTGTACTGTACTGCGAACTGAAACAGAGGCAGTCTGTTCCTGAGAGCTGCTGGTGTTATTCCTGCCTGGATTCCAGTTTAAAGATTCTGCATGTACTATTCTCATACATGAATAAATTAGAGTTGAAACAGTTAGTCATTTCATGAATGCCAATAACCAGAAAATGAATCTGCAGCAATTCTGATTATAGACTAATTGTAAAATGGCAAATACGTGCTGCTTCTTACATGTGAAGATCTGCCATGTTTCTGCATTTTATAAAGTGCGAGGAACGAGCATATGCTGTCAAAATAATGGACATTGCTTACATGATGTCAACCATTGGTTTGTAGACTCCCATTATGGAGCCTCAAGTCCAGATTTCTGGCCATTGCCATCTTGGTCTTTGGAGCCAGAAGTGACCATATTTGGGCAAGAAGCTAGAGCTGTGGAGAAATGATGGATGGGTCTAACTGAGACAGAGGACACCATGAGCAGACAGCCTGTCACTCAAAGCAGCACACCCTTAATTATGCGTCACTTTAAGCCTTGAAGAAATGTTAATGGATCACTTGTATAAAAATTCACCCCCTGTAAAGTTCTCATTAAGGGGGAAATTAGTTTAAGAGACCAAAGCCATTTGTTGTACCAGGCTGTGAAGTCTTAGGGCTACTTCATTCACTTTTTATTATTTTTTGCACTTTGAGCACCCTTATTTTTGTGCATGGATATCCTAAGTAAATTGACTATTTTTTGCATTGATCTCAGCCTATGGATCTTCTTGTGGTTGTCCAGCCCAGTTGCATTGGTGTGCAGGTATCTCCTCTGCCGTCTTTTCTTGTACCAGGCTGTCAACATGTTTATTTCTGCTGTAAAGTTGGGCATTTTAACACGGCTGTCTATATAGATCGACTGGCTTCTAGAATCAGTCTCAAATGGCCATTCGAAAAACTTTCTGGCACTTCTGTGTTGGCTTAATTTTTCAGCACCAAAGGTTGTCACTTAGGAACGAGTCCTTAAACTCAGAAGTGAGTTAGCATTTTGGCATGTCAGGTTCCCGCGTCCTTAAGTTAATGGGCTTCTGAGCATGTTTGTGGTTAGATACCTGATATAAAGCATGTGGTAAACACAAGCTTAAGAGATTTTCACATTTTGTTCTTTGACATGAAATATGTAAGTAAATGCCCCACTCACAAATTTAAAAAAATTGTGCAGCTTCAAAAAAGCGGTTGCTAACAAGTGGCTAAATGAAAGACAGAACATCATCATGCCGAACTCTGCTTTACAGCCTTGTTGTGGAGGTAACAAAGTTATGCAGCCACGGTGTGGTGTTTTCACAGTACTGGAATCTCTAACTTTGATATAACAATAACCTCTCACAGTAAGAGAGCAGGAAAGCGTAGCCAGTACCAGTGTATAGAGGTGGAAAATGAGTATTGAAACCGTTTTAAATATTCAGATATGATTATGTAGTTTATTTATAGCCTAACATTAGCTATTAACTCCTGGCAATTGCATTTAGACTTCAAAAATCATCAAGTGGTGTTCATTGGTGAAATGTGTCTTGCATGTTATGAAATTTTGTTAATTTCTACAACAATCCAAAATCCAGAAGAAAGACCCTGTTTGCTTTTTGTCGAGCAAACTAGGGCAATGTTAACTTCATTGTTGGCCAAAAAAAAAGTTTTAGTTTCAAATGAAATCTCTCTAGGTATTGGACTGTTGATCACTCAAAATAAGACATTTGAGGACAACTTGTAATGGACATTTCGCAGTATCCTTCTGACATTTCATGGCTAAACGAATTGATTACCCACAAAAATAACCAACAAATTAAATGATAATGAATATAATCATGAATCGCAGGCCCAAAAGAAACATCAGTATCATACTAATTGTGATAGCTTGGCATTGTTACTCTAATCAAAGCAGACTGGTCGCATTGACTGGCAGCCTCTATCTTGTCCCTGCAGTTCCTTTAGTGCTTGGGCTTTGCAAACGTCCTGCAGTGCCACATCTATCATTTACTCCACCTGTTCCACCTTCAGCTAATGCAAGAAACTCCGAAACCTTTATCTTCATCTCTGCTAAAAGAACAGTGGGCCATGAAGAAACATATTTTTTCTTTTTATGATGCGTAGCCCCTACCCCCCGTCCCTCAGCCACTTTTAGCAGACTGTGGCTAAAGTGTGTCTGCGGCCATTTTGGCTTCATAATGGACACCCCGGGCCCATTATATAGCAGACAGCCCACTGACAGGAGGCAGGAGCGCTCCACAGTCATTGGCAAGGATGATAATGGTGGAATAATGACTCTTAAATGTTCCCCCTGAAGTGGACAGGGACCATCCCTCATTTCCTGCGAGCTATGTGACATCTAATGTCAGCAGTCTTATACAGTATACACCTTAAAGGAACAGCTTCTTTTGCCAGGACGATGTATATGAAGCATCCAAACACCACCACTCTTTTAGACAGATTCGATGTATGCATACACTATGTGGCAATGGATAGGTGAAAGAATTTTAAAAGAGTTATTAAGTCTACTGTAATTAAAGGAGGTCTAACAGGGAGACGCAAACAACAGCTGCTTTCTTTGGAAAAAGAGATTTACTAATCCATCAAACCCGTTGTGGAGAAGCAGTCATTTTCTTCTCAGTAATGGTATGGTTGATCGATGGATGGTGAATTCACCAGAGGTGGATGAATTATTAAACACATCTAATCATCACTGCATATCTTTAAAACCCTGACACAATTACCATTACAATGAGATCATGTGTTTTCACTAAACTGACAGCAAATTCAGAGACCAAATCAGGGAGGAGGCCGGGAGACTGAGAGCAATTCTTGCAGATTCCTACACTCGTAATTGAAACCGTTACAGAGGACATCTGCCATGCGGATTAGGGCTGATCAACAAAGGCACACAGTAGTTTTTCTGCCGAAGTCCTCGCCTCATCAGACCGGTTCAGTTATGCACGGATGGTCTAGGGAGAGTGAAAATTAGCATCAAGACACCAGGCTAAAAGAAGACATTACAGCTTTGTGCCACACAATCTGTTTGCCCATGAAAACATGATGTCATCAGTGTCTTGCCCTCGTTTTGCCAATGTAATACGAAGGCAGGAAACAAACCACCACACCACTGATGTAGTGAATATTGCATAAATTGGGGCTGTCTTGGTGATTTCACAGTCTAGATAAGACAGTCTCATTTAGTTTGCTCTGACTCAGAGCACAATCCTAGGATTCAAAGGGGAGTCACCACTGAGATAAATGCTGTGATGTTGTCAACACCACTCTACCCTGCAGTGACAATGGTGTAACTCTGATCTAATTGAGACAGCTTGTAATACGTGATTCAGAATGAAATGTTGTCTGTTTTGAATCACTCAGAGGCCGCTTGAAAAGGCTCTGCTTGTATTGTAATGCTGCTTGTTATTTTTAGGATGAGCACCTACTTATTCCCTCTGAATATGAAATTATGAGATAAGGCAGATGTAAAACCTCATCTCACTGTAAACCAAGGAATCTGTGTGTGTGTGTCCTTTGCATATCTCGAGAACTGTTCATCCAATCTACTCCGCACTTGGCAGGTGTATTGCTGTGGACCCAAGGGCACGTGGTGTCGACACAGTGTAAGGTTTGGATATGTGACACCTTCAATATTAATAAACTTTGTATAAACAAATGAATAGCACTCTGTGGCTCTGTGCAGAGGCTGGGGCTCCAGGGCTCTGCAGAAAGTTGAGCATGTCTTAATCTACGTGAGCAAAGACTCACTTTCACTCACTGCAGTGCATTCAACATCCAATAAAGAAAAGAGTGACCAGAGATGTTACATCACAGCAAATCCAAACATTTGAACAGAGGTGTAACTTTTGGAGTGATTGCATTTGTTCCAAGACCTAAGGAAACATAGAGCTTTCCTGGAGTCAAACATGTTGTCCGTAGCGAGCTGAATGAATGCTGGACAAACTAAAGCTACAACAAAACTCTTTTTCACATCCCTGGAGTCAACGAGCATGAGCAGATAGCCAAGGATCGATAGGGTCAGCGTTACTCTTATTACTTACTCTAATATCTTGTGACACTAATACTGTTACCACCTGCAAATATCTGCCAATTAAATTCATGCTCTTCTCAAAAAACCACAAGGTTATGTCCCAAGCAAGCTCCGTCTCGCTTTACTTCTCACCCCTTCTCTAACTGGGAATTCTGGTCTTGGCAGTGGTAGAAGAAATACTCAAAACTTTATCATGAGCTGTTCTCAAAAAAGCTGCAAGCAGCAAAACCACAAGCCGAGCAATCAGTCCGTTCCAAAACAGGCATGTTCTGAACAGGCACTGCACTTGTAATGTAAATTAGAATGTGATTACAAAAGGTTTGTATAAAAATACAGGCTTTAATTCCACTGAGAAACTTTTGCAACCTGGATGCTGACAACACTATTGAATGTGGACTTGAATTGTTTCAAAGCTGGAGCCACAAAAATTACAAAATGCATACTTGTCTACTTAATCAGCACAAATTGCTGATCATAACATTACATTAAGTGCTGATATTGAGATACCTAACTGCTAAATTGGTCATTGATGGTTTTCAAGCATTCAGCAGGAACAACTGGCACAAAGTGCACTTTTTTTTTTTTTTTTACATTTTAGCTGGTGAAAGATTCATAAGAGCTTTAAATGATCCATATCACGCTCAGCTAAGAGGAGACTGGATGTTGTGTCATTTCCTCATTATGAATGGGCTCTTCCACTCTGCTTTTGGCAGCCTCCCACAACATAATAGCTCTTCGCCACACAGAGGGGAGAAATGGGAGAGATCAGTATTATATGGCAGCTGGACCAGGGCTTAGTTCAACATTTCAGTGTACGGCAACACTGCACCTCCAGTAAGAATGAATCGTCTCTCCATCTCTCTCTTTCATTCACTCACTCAGGATCGTCCACAGCCTTTTCCTCATGCCTCCACTCCTGCTGTCAGACTAAGATAAGGGTACATATCCCCATCAATACTATTGATGCCAAGACTGCCCATGTCATCTGAACTGTGAAGGAGTGTTTTACTGCTGTAAATTATACCCTCCAGACAACTGACAGGTAGACTGGCAGAAATAGACTTAGAACAGTAGATACTGTTTATATACAGGGAGGATACAACAGCAGCAGGATATGTGCAGTACAGCACGACCCAGTGAAGGAGCCCTGAAATAAACAGTATCTTTGTGAAGCTTGAATGTTCAATTTCTCTAATATCCACAGGGGTGGATGGGAACACCTCACATTACAATGTGAATTAATATAACACCACAACAACCTGCGCCGCTGAAATTATTTGCATTGGCACCTCTGTGACACAGTCTGAGAAAATGTTTAACCTACAACAGCAGCCATCCAAAAGTGCAGGCTGATCGGAGGCTGATCCCGACTGGGTCCCTGCTTGGTCCTTGGTGGTACTGTATGGAAACCCACCTGGATTACATAGTGCCCCGTAATGCCCCTAAAGCCTAGTTCACATTACACGATTTTCACCGCAATTTTGACGTCGCAGAGGATCTTGAGAGCCACCTTGGGTCGGAGGTGAGTCGGCAGATAGTCTGCCACGATGAGTCCTCATGTGTGAACAAGCCTACGAGCAAGTCGCCCACTCGTCTGTGACTGGGACTGGGTATCTGGCATGCTAGAAAACTGGAGAAGTCTGATACGACTGAAAAAGAGTATCAGCCAATGAGAGGCGGGATACGTCCCACGTCAGCTCGCAGGAGGACAGAAGAAATGTGAGGAGGACAAGCCGCATTGTTGCCAGGTCCGCTTATTAGCCATGACTTTGGGCTTGTTTCTTAAGTGGACTTGCTTATTTGGGCTTGCTGTCTAAACGTCGCCTTTCTCTCTCTATATATATATATATATATCAGTCTAGTAAGTTATTCAAATGCATGATAGTCGCTTCTTTTGGGCTTGTTTCCATAGCTCTGGTTGCGTGTTTCTCTCCCAAGATCTGGCAACGCTGACAAGCCGGCAAGCAACAACAACAATGGCTGCGTCCACAGGATCATGGGGAACGCGTTGGGTTAGGACCAAGGCCCTGGAGGCAGATTTGATTCAACACCGGGAAGAATATCCATGCCTTCACGATGTGTCGTCTCCAAGTTTGGCAAATCTTGTGGTGTGCACACACAGGTCGTAAGGCAGTTGGCGAGACTCCCGCTGACAGAAACACACGTCGGCAGGTATTAACACTCAAAAGATTATGATAGTCTCAGCGACGCAAAATCAGGGTGAAAATCGTGTAATGTGAACTAGGCTTAAGCAGCATGTGTGGAAACCAGTTGCAATGCTTTATCTGTCCACTAGAAGGAGCAGTGATTGTGAAGGCTGATATGGTTAATTTCCATCAGATTGCTATAGTGTGATTTAATGTTTTCCCATTGCCTATGGACATTTTCAATGACCAAGTTCATCTAGAAATACGAGTAAAATATAGGTAGTGCTGCACTGGGTTAAGGCTCTGTGTAGTTCGTTTTAAAAAAAAAAAATCAGGTGCTCTTTAAGGATGGGGCAAATAGCCAGTTCACTCGGGGTGCTGACACAGGTTATTACACCCTGATGAAGACTAGTCGAAACACGTTGGTTATCCATTTATCAATAAATTTAATAAATTTTTACCTAAAGTCAGACTGCCCTGGATGCATTTTGGGACTGCCTGTCTGTACCATGGACTTTTACACTGAGTGAGCACGCCAGTTGTTGTTTATTATCTACATCTAAAATCAGGTGCTCTGGTCTTGTTTGATGTGTAATGACTTTGAACTCATTCTGAATTTGGGAAGTGCGTCGAAAAGGATGCACATGACATCAACATTTCCATTTGATGGAATGGTGTAGACATGAATACACTGAGTATTCAGTTTGAATACTTCAGTCAGTGTTAACATTATACAGCCCAATGTCAATGAAGGTCTAGAACAAGGTGATACTCAGTATATATGAGACACTGTCAGATGGAGTGTTGGTTTTAATGTCAAAGTTATTAAGGTGAAATAGGCGGGTAAAACAAGGGTTTATGATGTTAGGAATATTTTAATGACAACTACTAACCACTAGAAGGACAGCAAACATTGACTGAGGGGACTGGACAGTATTCCAGGCGGCTGGCAGCCAGAGAGCCTCCATCCGGGACTGGCAATTCTTAGCGGCTGGCACTGTGATAAGCTTTACAAATGCATTTCGTATCAAAATGACATTACAGGGACATCCTGTTACACCTGGAGTTTGATGATGCCCACCATGTACTTGCAACGTGCCTGGTTTGAGTCAAAATGGGGACATTTGTTGCATGACGTCTCATTCCCGTGTTATCCTGGCAGCTCTCTAGTGTCATCTGTCTACTACAGGAAAACAATTCCTAAAAAATACTTTGGTGGAAAATAGAGAGAAATGGTTGGATTACAGTACTTTGTTATTAGGTGCATTTCCATCCATCTCTTTTTTCACTCATTTTCAATTTGTGCATAAAAAAAAGCTCAGTGGACACGCCAAAATAAAAGATGACGAAACGCCATGACGTATCGTCACCTCACAGGCTACGATGAGCTCTCTTTGTCATCTCTAGATTACTGTCAACACACTTATGTATGCACACAGGGCTGTTACCTTGACTCTACAAAGAGCACAGAGCTGTAATATTATTTGTTAAAAAATCTCTATTTTCATTTCCATTATGCTTTCTGTCATTATTCAACCATTGTTGTACTTAATAACGTGATGTTGCGCCGTCCATTGCAGTTACACCTGACTGAAGAATTAGCGCCAGCTGCTGCTCATCTTGATCAACCAACTCTCAATAATTATATTACAGTAGTGGATAGAAAAGTGCATACAGTTGCATTTTCTTTTTAAGATTTTCTGTAAAACTGGTTAAAACACTCCTGTATATGGCAGATACTAAAACATGAATAAACAGGCACTGAATTGTTCCAACACAATCAGTTTTTACCGAGATAACATGTATACGTTTCTATTCTCCGATCGCCAAAATAGGGCTGCCCCCTAATACGTAGTTGACCAAACGTTAATCGACCAGAAAGGTCATTAATCGGCAATATTTCATTGGCTGCTTAGTCGTAGAAAAAACAAACACAAAGAAATCGGGAAACTCTTTTAGGAGCTCGAAATAAATGAAACCTATATGACTGGACCATGTTGGGATTTAATTTGAAAGGACAGACGCAGGAAGTGTCCACGCTAAGCAGTCACACAGGAGTCAGGTTAATTTCCAGGGCTGGTACCTGCGGTTATTCCACAGGCTAGTTAATAACATGTCGGGCAGGAAATCCAAAGTGTGGGATCATTTTGAGAAGGTGAAGGACGAACCCAAGGTGATATGTAAACTCATCTTCATTGGTCGACTACAAACATGACGTATCATCTGAAACATGGAAGTAGCTACATGCCCATTAGCCCACAGCGTCATTAACAGGCGGCTCGCTCAGTGTGTGACGTGCACTTGTAGATAAAATATAGGCCTATATTAATGAAGGTTCATTAGTACGGTTTTGTATTTCTCTGTAATGTAGCACAGTGTTAACAATGTTACTGATACTATTCTTTCTCACACCTTCAACTCAAACCATTGTGTTGCCCCGCCCAAAATATATCATTTAATAATCAAATTAATATGGCAAACATGCAGCTGACTGGTCGACTAATAGCAACTATTGGTCGACTAGGACAATTCTCAGTTAGGGGCAGCCCTACCATAACATCAAATCAATTTTCTCATGGACAAATTTTCCAATAGTCACTTGATATTCCTGCGAAGTAACTTATTTTTGACTTAACTGTTTTGTAATGGCTGAGATGGTTCCACTAACCTGTACATAATTCACTGCGATGTTGCAGTATGAATGCAAGACATTTTGTGTCTTTGTTTGACTCATAAAACTTGTTACCCTAAATCCTAATATTCTTGTGAGTCTTTACCTTGACAACCAATTTATAAAACTTTTCTCACATAATGCGCTGTAATGATGCTAATTCACATTGTGTGTACAAAAAGCCCATTACAAACATTTATAGTTATTATCTGACCTGCACTATTCACAGACTAGCTTTAGTGTCTCTCAAAGGAACTGGCTGCTGCTTCTCTCTGTGTGAAATCTAGAGAACAAATGTATACAATAGTCATATACAGTAAAATCTTTGTAGCTTGCGAAAGTATGGATAGTATGATGTGGTTTTCCATCACTCTTTTCATCCAAGGCTTTGTGTTGGGCCTGCGACTTTGTGTTCTTTGCTCCAGAAGCTGCAATCAATCAAACAATATAGAGTATACTGAACATCAAAATGGTTTGTGGATTGACAATGAGACCAGGTTTGTTCTGTAGTGCTTTCATGTCTCCGCACCCGGGCCCCTATGTTAAATATACTTTTGAGAGCTGGCTCTTATTATTTCTGACACTGGGGCTGACAAAAGAAGATAGCTGCTGTGCCCTGTGAAATTTATGCTTGGGGATATTTTTTCGACTGCTGGTACCCGAGGGATGCGACAGAAAAAGGCCTGCAGTCTAAATCTCTGCAGCCTGGGAGAAGAGCTTGACTTAATGCAACAGAAACCACTCCGTATACATTCAGTAAACAAGGTACAAAAAAAAAAAAAAAAAAAAGGAGCCACAAAGTACTGTTGAACTGGAGAGACACACCCAATGCGTAGTCCTGAGAAAGTGCTGAGTCACTGACTGCTGCTATTCCGACACTGAAACTGACGCCACTGGACAATGATACAAACAACACCCCCAAAATGTGACACAACTAGTTACCACGTCTTGAGGCATCAGTTTTAACTGATGAACAACTGGTAGTGACTTAGTGTGCTTCACAAAGCAAACACAAGTGGGGAGTCTGTGCCTGTAACATAAAAAATTGAAATACTAACATCATATTGATGTCTCCGTTAAAGCAAGAAGACAAATGCCACTCTGAAATTGCATTTATATGAAGCCATTTAAATGAATCCCCACCACTCTGCGTTTCCTTATCTCTCCACTCCCTCCTTCCTTTTTCAGAGTGCTTTCGACTCTGTCACTTATTCTCTCATCAACTTAGCACAACCGCGGTTCCTTCCAGGGCTAATATGGTCAGTCTAATGTGCATAACATAGCCCTTTGCATACACAATGATTTGAGAGTCTCTGTGTGTGTGTTTGTTCTTCTTTTTTCCACTAGTATGAGGATAATTAGCCTGCTTACAATTAACATGTAGCAATGCCTACTGGGACAAGCTACTTCATTGGCAGCACTGTGCTGAATGTTGAAACAGGTGAACGGGAGCCTAGTTTTTATGTGGCAAACATGTGTTTGGGGTTTGTGATGATTGATTTGGATGGTGTCATTGAGGAAGATTGGCTAGCATTGTCAGAGGATAATCATGACACATTTAACCGTTGGGACAGGGACAGGCTGGGTGTTTGCTTGTCTGCTGGAATTAGAAACATTAGGAAACATCTCACGCTCTCTCTTGGTAATGTGTCATTTGCTCTGATATCATCTCTTTTTCTTTTTGTCTCTCTTGGCTGTCATTTTCTGCTCTCTTTCTCCATCTCACTCAGTCCCCCCTCATCTGATCCCTCTGTGTTTGCCTCTCACTTGTCCTCTTCATCTCACCCTGCATGTCGCCGCGTATCACAATCTGCTCTTGCCTTTCTCTGCCCATCTGCATCTGGAGCAATACCTCAAATATGCCAGATGAATAATTAATTACCATAAGTTCATTAAGGGACGCTCTCTTCTCCCTTTGTGCTGCATTTGTAGACGAGGACAAAAGGTTGGAGGATTAAACAACATCATCTTTTATAAGGTCTTGTTCCTTCCACAAGCTGATTGTTTTTAAATCAATGATTCAACAACAGTGGTGAAATAATGAGATCAAGTCAACAAATAAATAAGCAAAGCCAATGGTTGCATAACAACTTCACAACGAGCAAGCTTGTGCCTTTTCTCCGAAAATCACAATCAAAGGGAGAATGTAATGTAGAGTCGGTCTGAATTCCTGTCCAGCCCCTTATTCTTTAATTTCCCAGACAGGGCTTACATGTGGTTTATGTGATAACAGTGTAAAGAGGTAGTCGAGGGCTCAGGAGTATAACCTCTTAAAGTGCCGAAGTGATTTATAGTTCTCCCCCGACATCTCACAGATACAAGTTTTTAAATTCTTTAGGCAACCCTGAGTTCACTTTAGAAGTCGACTCAATCGGTCTGCGGCAGCTAATGTTTCAGTAGCAATAGTGCACCATTGGCAGCTGCTACACCGAGATGAGGGAAGAAGCAGGTCTTTGGTCCTGGGATGTCAAGAAAAAGAATGCCATCACTGTGGAGGATTACAGCTAGCTTGTGCTTGAGTGTCATATGACAAGAAAATGTCACATAATTATTTGTGCTCATATTTTGGCAGCAGTTTGCATTGTTGCAATAGCAACTAAAGACCACATTTAGCTGAGTTGAAGCTACATTTTGCAAAAGAAAAGTTAGATATATTGGAGGAGCAAAACATTTTCTGTTAGAACTTTGATGAAAAGAAGAGATAGAGGACTAGATAGCCTAATAATACAAATAAAACCAGACAGCACTAACAAGCTACACCAATACAAGAAAACATCGGCCAGGAACATACTTGCTCTTTCAGGCAGTTCAGGAGATCTATAAAGAAATAGTACATTTACTTCAGGATGTCTGGTAATGCTTTGACAAACTCCAACAGCATAACAGAAGTGTGCAACTGCAACCTTGCAAAAAACAGAAAATGTGTGACACTCAAGACATTCTGTGCATTATTTATGTTATGATGACATGTTGGATGACATTTTTTCCACTTAAACCTCAATTCAGGCTTTAGTTACCTCACTGTCAAAGAACAGTCTTGAGTGCTTCCTCACTGCAATGACACTGAGGTCACCATTTCAACGGCTAACATGAGACTAGCATTGGTATTTCACTGCATGAAGAGCAGCCACGACAGTATGCTGGACATAATACTACAAACACTGACCAGCTCCACTGAGCCTCATGTTGGCACACAAGATCACAGCCACCTGTTCCCACAGCTTGAACAAAGCCAGACATGTGTTCATACGCGAGCCTGATGGCAGATAGGTGTTCACCTACTTTGCAGAGGAACTCATCTAAATCCACCACTACCATTATTTACTGAGAACTGACTCATGGTATGGAAGAGCCTTCTTAAATGTAAATGTTAAATCAGCTTGATGGGCTGATTTTTTCTGCTGAGCTGACCAACACATCAATGCAATGTCAAGCAGCAAAGACACAGGACCTGTTTAATGTAGCTTTTGGCAGTGGTAGGCCTACTTGAGAGTGTGGAAGTTCCTAAAAGAACCCCTAGTGCTAAAAATGCAAATAACCAAATAACTGTGAGGTGCTTTAGATAAAGCATGCGCATATAAATGTACTCTGCTCTTTAAGACCTGCAGAGGTTGGAGACAAAGAAATCTTTTGCTCTAAAAGTGATATTTTCAGCTCTACTGCCAGTTCCTCTGAGAACTATAGTCTGCAGCTATTGCAGCTTTCAGCCACTTTAACCTTATTACTTTAGGTTGGCCGGTCCATACTGTTCAGGTGCTCTGGTTCTCAATGACCTGAAAAAATATGTAAAACACTGTATAACTTGTATCAGTGTTTTATCTGGTGTTTGGGTTGGCATGTAGCAACCTAGAGATCCCAGATATTCAGAGGAGCTGGATGACTAAACTGGGGCTGAGCACAGGTGAATACTGTACGTGTGGTGAGAATAAGGACACTGTTTCTGTTAGATGTGTCAGAGACTTGAAGCAAATTCTTATGTGTCCGTCTTTACAAAATGAATCTGCTGAACTGATCTTTATCATCTTTTTCTAAGCAAGTGCTGTAAACTCTACAGGCAGTCTCCACCTTTTAGAAGAGGTAGACATTAATGAATTTGCAATTAACACTAGTAAGCTCTTTAGATGAGGGTAATGGTGTGGGTAAAAGTAAACAAATAGCAGTGAGGCAGATGGAAGACTATTAATTCAACCTGTTCACCATCCTAAGTAACTTTTTCCTCTTGGGGGGTCGGCTTATACGAGTCATTTGGAATGATTTAAGTAAATTGTGCATTCACCAATTTAGTAATGCAGAAGATGCTATGTTTCTCTCTCTCCTCTACTCTGGGAGGAACGGTAATCTGTATTCATTTGCTGTCAGTTCATTTCATAGTGTTTTAAATTCCGAGCACCAGAATCTTCCAGGTCTCAATAAGCTGCTGTTATCACATGAAATTCACATGCCCTGGCTGTACCAGAAAATAATTATTTTAACAAAATCAACAGCCGGCAGCTGATCCATCAAATTGCACACTGTAATTAAGAATGCGCGTCTAACTTGCCAATCATTAGACTCTATTTTGAACATGAAAATATGCATATATCTGTTTGGTTTTCAAACAATAATGCACAAGTATATGATGTGCAGGTTCTGTAACATGGTATGAAAACAGTTAAAACACCGATCTGGAGCTCTGCTGCCCAGTTAGAGATGATCATATTTGGCTTTTGGTGGTAAAAGGCTGTGATGGTTTTACTCTCATCTTGCACATATTATTATTATTATTTCTCAATTATGGGATCAATAAAGGTGTATTTTATCTTATCTTATCTTATCTTATTACCTTTCCTATAATATAATGAGCCCTAATAAGTGAACACAAATTTGCCTGAAGATTGAACATGTATCATTCAGAGCAATTATCCGGCACATAAAAGGTGATGGTTCTTTCTTTTGAAGAAGAAGAAGAAGTGACTTTTCCCTAGCGATCTGCTCCCTGCTTAATGTTAGCACTGTCCTGTTGAAAAACAAATTAGCTCATTATCCTTGGAAGGCTGGGCACATAGGAGCAGCATGCGTGACGAGCCAAGCCTTTGGATGTGCCAAGCTGAAAATGTCAACATACTACCTTGAGAGTGCACATTAAACTCAGGCGGTAATGGCTGTCACAAGACAGATCCCCATTATCAAGTCCATTAAGGCACCAGGCTCCTTCTTAACAAAAAAAAGAAAGAAAAAAAAAACACCCAACAAGCAGCAGGTTTTTAAAGTTCGGAATGAGCATCTGTAGATAAATGCCAAGGTGACACACTGTGCATTGTGCTGCCAACAACACACTTTCCTAAGTTCATTAAATATCTACCACAGGAGGCATGTGTCAAAACATACTTTTGTATAAGTGCATGGATGACCAAGGACTGCCGCGTGAAAACATCGGAAAGCATGTGCTAATGCCATAACTCCCGAGTGTAATAAACAATTGCGTTCACTAGTGTGAAGTCACAAGGGTTGGGAGGTACATTGGCACTACTGACCACCAATTCACATTAAATCCATTGCTGCCAAATGTCAATACCTGAGAGTGCATCTGGGTGAGGACGCTGGGTTAGGACAAGAAGCAACAGAGCTCCGAGGGCGGCACTGAAGCACTGTGGAGCCTGTGGGTTCGACTTCAGACAAGAGGCTGAAGTGCTGCATAGCGCCACGAAGCCTGGAAGCCAGCCACAGAGCTCCGAGGCCAGCAACGGAGCTCCACGGAGCACGTTCAACTTCAGACATAAGGCGGAAGGGCCCCAAAGCCGGGAAGCCAGCCACGGAGCGCCACAGCCACTCCGTCGGCCCCAGTGAGCCAAAACCATCGCTGCAGTGCCAATCTGCTGCTGCTGCTGAAAAGTTTCAGCATCTGGTCAATTTTCTTCTCTATATTATTTTAGTAATAGCCTTGTATCACTGCTAGACAAGCAAACACACATACAGACACACACAAACAGACAGACAGGCAGACAGAGACAGAAGATTCTACTACTACTTGTATTTTGATTAGAAAAGAGCAGAGCAGCAGAATTGTTTTTTAGTCTACTACATTACCCCTGCAGCTTTTTAAAAAAAATTACATTCGTTATTATTGAGAAAATAAAGTACCAAAAAAGGAAACATTGGATACTGGTATCAAATTCCATGTACCAGCACTGGTACCAGTATTGACCCAAATGTGAATGGTACCCAACCCTACATAACACCTCTTTGCATCTGCCTATCCTTCCCTCATACATAGCGTCCTCATTCACAGTGCAACATATCAATCTAAAACTAGTTTAACCCACACTATATTCTTACTGGTCGGGGTTGTGTCCTGAACCGAATCAGATCCACAACAAAAAGTATAGGTTTTTTATCTGACAAATGATATATTTGTCAAAAGGCACGATAAATATCAATGAACTGTCAGTTACACATTATTCTTTGTCATCACTTCACTAAATTGTTTAGTGCCATGATGACACTGGCCAGTGTGTGGCAGGCACCACACTTAAACTCAGCTAGACACCTTCAGATAAAGCCCAGGCAACTGTTTGTTTAATTCCAGGAGTCCTTATTGTCTCAAATCCTAAATAGCAAACCACTAATCATTTCTTGAATTAGGATCCAATTTCCTTATCGTCAGCCCTTCTTTTTGTTCTGTTGTGTTCTGCACTCTAGTTTTTATTAATTTCCTCTCTTGGGAGATGAGTTGTGAGCAGAGAAACAACAAAATGCGGAAGAGAGGCTCCTCATGCATGAAATGAAAGAGGGCTTTGCCCTCCTGTAGGGGCTGACACTGACGTATTCTCTAAAGGTAAAAGCCTGCATACACTTATTCCATTTTATCTATCTGGAGTAGATCGTCTACTAAAGCATAGATCCTGTATGTTTGTCCTCTTCAATTTTACATGGCTGTGCATGCCGTCAGTCTATAACATGTGGGTGCTCCCTGGCAACCACTTCACAACCGTTTCCCTGGTAACAGAAATATTCAAGATGTTAGCCATATTGTAGTTCTCTGTGTGTGTGTGTGTGTGTGTGTGTGTGTGTGTGTGTGTGTGTGTGTGCCTGCATGTGCATAGTTGTTGGGAATATGGTTAGTATATAAACTTTGTTAAGGAGGATGCAGTGTAACAGCAAAACGAGTGTAGCATTAATATGTCATCTTGAAACAATGTCATGGGCTGCACAAGTGAATCATCGGAGTTGTTGTTCGATGCAGCACTTCTTACATCATGAGAGTAGTCAATTTAATTAATGACAAACTATAAGCATTATGACTACACGGCATATTCGATCAGACAACACAGAAATACTCAGTACTACAACATAGATACAGATAGGGTTTTTGTGACAAGATGTTTTTACAGCAGCTGTGACAACATTTTTCTCATTTTTAAATGACAGTGCCTGCCACAACCTATGAGATATATTTTTCTGTCCCAGCTGTTCTTTGAATACACGCCAATTCTGTCAGTTATTAAAGGCAATCTTAAGCGATTTCTAAACCAGCTCTGTGTCACCACAGTGTATGCAGTTGTGTAGATGAGCAGTGTTTGGCTTCCCCGTGTTGCCAGTGCCTGATGTTCCCAGCTCATCTGCTGCCAAAAGTCCCATGGTTGAGGCCAAATAGTTAATGCATCATCCGGCAATGTGTTTTGGTGCTGGATGAGCGGGAAGCTGCGGCCGCTGGCAACATGGAGGGATGCCAAACACTGTTCATCTGCACAAACTGCGGTGACAAAGAGCTGGTTCAAAATCGGCAAAGTTTCCCTTTAATAATTTGCTGCAAAGGGTTTCACATTCTTTGCATATCAGGGTAAACATTCTTTGACACATGCTCATACTCCATTATCTCAATGTTATAAATGCAGTCCATGCACTACCCTGATTCTTTTAACAAAGAAGAATGAACAGCACATATCTCTGTACATCCATATCCCTGCAGCATTATGAAATGGGACCAATCTTGTGCTGGAACAACAGATAACAGGTCTGACCAAAAACACTAAGATTACTTTTATTGCAAAACTCCACCCACACTGAAGTCCCTCATTAATAACATCTGAGAGGTTGACAATATGATGTATTAACCATTAAGACTGATTCAGTTAAAAAGTGAGAATTACGTGATTCTTTGAATTACTTTTAGAGACTACCAAAAACATATGAAAGAGTATCTGTACTGCATATATTCTATCAGTGTGCTTGCCCCGTTAGTCTCTGTTAAATCTTGTTATGTTGCTGCTATAACAATATAATCTCCAAGGGTATCAAAATTTCATCTAATCCCAGATTAACCCTAACGCACTACTTGTGTCTCCAGGTACTGCTCAAAGGGACACAACGGCACATATTTTTCTATGTGCCAGTTCAACAGGTGGCATGGGAGACACGCAGTCCAGGCCATCTGCTTGTAGATACTGAGGTAAACGTGAGCAGACAGAGAATCTAGTGGAAATATGATCTACTTTATGTAGTCCCTAAGTAAGCTGTCATCCCACATAATGCATGAAGGGAGCTGGCAAAAGTAGGTCTATTACCATGTTGATAACATCAATTTGAAGTGTCAGAACGGGGTGAGCTAATACCCGGTCCTGCGAGGCTGCTCTCTCGTCTCCTCAGCCACAGGGTTTCTGCTTTGATTAAAATCACAAACCAGCAATTCTTCCGTACACCTTTCGCCCCAATACCTCCTATAGCAATTAATACCCTCCAGGGTATTCTCACTGTTGCCACGTGAGACAGAGGGCGTTGCGTCTCCTGGCAGAAATGTCACAAATGGTGTTTCTGGTGGCTTTTACCTTATTAGACAGTCCGACTGGTTAAAGGTCAGGACGCATCTGTAGCTATGATGGATGCTGTGAAAAGTGAAGTTTGACGGGGTACTTACAGTCTTCTTACAGTTGGATTTTGTAATCTCATATTGTGTAACCACTGAGAGAGACTACTACTGAAGATCTTTAAAAGTTCCAGTTAGCTTTCTTAAGGCCTCTGCACACCAAAGCCATATATATGTATATCTCAGTAGAAACGGGGGTCTACCATACCAGACAGGACCCCAGGTGCAGGCTGTGCAAAGATGCTCCGGAGACAGTTCAGCACATGATAGCAGGGTGTAAGATGCAGACAGGAACAGCAGACATGGGACGCCATAACCAAGTGGCTGGCATAGTGTACAGGAACATCTGCACTGAGTATGGGCTGGAAGTTCCAAGGTCAGAATGGAAGACACCTTTCAAGGTGTTTGAGAATGACCGAGCGAAGATCCTGTGGGACTTCCAGATCCAGACTGCAATAGATGTAGCAATCTGAGCAACAGCATCATCAGGAAGAAGGAAAACGAGAAGCTCGAAAAATACCAAGGGCTGAAAGAGGAGCTAGAAAAGATGTGGGGAGTAAAGGCAACAGTGGTGCCAGTGGTGATCAGAGTACTTGGGCCTGTGACATCAAACTGGGAGAGTGGCTCCAGCAGATTCCAGGTACAACATCTGAATTCTCTGTCCAGAAGAGTGCAATCTCAGGATCTTAGGAACAGCTTAGATAATGCACAGAACCCTCAAACTCCCAGGCTTCTGGTAGAGGACCCCAGCTTGAGGAAGACACACCATCATCCCCCACATCTTATATATGTTCTTAATCAGATAAAAATTGCACCTAAATCTGAGTCTGATGCGTTTTATTGCACTATTTGTTGGGAAAATTAGCAGTATGATCCAAAATGGAGAGACATTCACTCAACTAAAGTTACCTCCCTGGCTGTTGGCACTTTCTGCCTGTGTCTATTTGTAACTGCTGCTACCTGAGTTATGAATTGATTCTGTGTGGCTATTAAACTGCAGTCTGCTGGAATCATCAGCATTAAGCATCACGTTACCTTCCTTCGACGAGGAAGATGTCAAGGGCATTGCTTCCATTGTCTATTATTCCACTTCTGTCTCTTGCTGGCCCCCTGTCCACTTCTGGCCCTCTCATCTCTCTTCTATATATGTATGCGTCCCGCAGTTTACGCCACATTTTCTTTTCTATTTCTCGGTCTAACAACTCTCCAAAGGCTTTTGATGGATAAAAGAAAAATGGAGAAAATAAAACCTGTTTGGAAAACGAAGGTTTCAGAGTCGGTGTGTAAACATGATTGACACAAAGTGAAGTTGTATTTACTCCAGACTTGGAGTGAAAAGGCCTTCACTATCAAATGACATATGATTCTGACCCTTTGTTGTTGCAGTTTAGTGAAGACATGTGCTCGGTCACATGGTAAAACATGTATTTTAGTGATAAAAATTCAGAACTCTTTTAAATAACTGTTATTTGGCCTTGATAACAAGATGTGTGAGATCTCCATATCTCACTTTGAGTATCAGTAAAATGCCCAGTGTCATCTAGCCACTGAATTTTGATACTGTAGATGTGATTGTGAATTTCAATAACTAATAGTGTATCAGTTGTGTTTTTAATTATCAGCTTGCTGCTCCCATGCTGCTCACTTTTGTTCTTTTTTGGTATGAGACACAGGTGGCTTCCTGCTGAATCACTGTCTTCTGCACTGTGCTCCAGTGATCACTGCTCTGAATGACCCAGCAGACCTCAGCTGCCATCTGCTTGAGGACTCCTGCCGTCTTGTCTGTCTCAGATCCTAACATGGTCTACGTGTGATGTTTCTAAACCCAGTTCCTTTCTACAGTCTGCCTGGATCCACCTTTCTCCTCTCTGGTGTGCACTCCCTTTCCTCATTTATTCCTGCAAGGATTTGATCTCGCTACAGCTGCATGCATCTCCAGTGCCTCAATTGTTTCTACCAACAATGCAGTGAAGGAGATAAATCATCACTCATTAGCTATGTAAACATACTTATCCCGAAAAACTAATAAACCTTTCACAGCTAAATGCTATCCTCTGCTACATTTGCTGTCTCACATACAGGAGCTGTATCTGCCAGTACAGCTGTATCATTACAGTATTCAAGGTCTAACACAGAATTAATCAAGGTCTCTAGTCGGCCTCATGATTCTCTGCCTGCATATAATTAAATGTATGCATTCAGTACCAGAGAGACTATCTAAATCTACATAGGGGGGGGGAGTACTGAGTAGCTGTGAATAAATCTCAGTCTCTGCAGGAATCATCTACTCTACATTTCTCAAGGCCCCATTATATGACATACCTACTGTTTGATCTGACCAACCCATTTTGAACAGCTTCTTCTAAATAAAGACTATGGAAGTTATGAGACACTGAATAGACCAAGGTAAGCTGGTATCACATTTGACATCTTTTAAATGTCACATTTCGATAAAATCAAACAAATGCTTTAACGCTTGAGTAGCCCATTGAACTTTGGCGTCATTGGGCAAAAATCATAAACTTTGATCATAGTGTAATTCAAGTGGTCTGAGAGAAGGCTAGATTTTAGCCTCCCCTCTTAGCTCTGTTTTCAGGCTTTAGAAAATCTAGGCCATGAAAGGACACTTCTTCCAATCACAGGACATTTCAGAGAGATGGCATTTGTACTGGCTGTTGTACAAATGCAGATACACGAGCACGTCCCTTCGGTAAAGGCCTGATTCAGTGGGGGGGGAATACTGCAAAAAGAACTGCTATTTTAGCATTGGCTACAGTGCAAAGCAACCCAAAAAAGGAGGATGGACTTATCAAAAAGAACCTAAAAGAGAGTCTGACAAAAAAAGAAACACAACATGTTTCAATATTGGCGAAGCGTCTCAGAGATGGCTGCAGCGTCAGGTTCACGTTTATGTAGGCATAGCTAAAGTTAGCTAAAGCCTGGAATCACAGTGTGTTCTCCATCTTACTTGCCACCACTACAGGCCACCTTGCCAGGAGGACAGCGGCAGGGACACTGGGGGGGTTTGTGCTGGCCGAATTCAAGCTGCTACAGCCGCTGACCAAAGGTCCATCTTTTGAGCTGCTACCCGCTCAACTCCCAGGAAATCGGACACACTGGCAGGAAGCGAAGCAAAGGGACGATGGGGTGGCTAATGTTAGCTTGCTTATTCGTGTCTCATTTGTAGTCTGACAAACACAGAGAGGGGTTTGGACAAGAAGGGGCTGAGTGAATGTGCTGTGTACAACAATGAAATAAGATTAAATCAATCAATCTGTGGAAAACACTGCTGCATTTTCAAATTCCGGCTTTTTATTTTGCCCTTTTACAGATTTCTACCAACCCCGGCTTTAAAAGGTAATTGAATTTTCAGTTAAAATTCAGTAAACATGAGAGAATTGTATATTGGAGTGATTTATCTTTGTTCTGTGTCCATTCAGACCTCCTACACACACCACTTTAGCTTCAATTTCTCACTGCTTCTCTCTCATTCTCCCCAGTAGATCTACTGGTCAAACCATTTCTCACTTATGCTCTCTCTGACTGTACTTTACTCTCCATTCCCTGGCCTCATCTCCAAGTCCCTTTGGCTCTGTGCATGTTGCCATCTCTCTCTCCCTCTCTCTGTATTGTAAATGAGTGCAACAGGCAGGCAAGCAGTCAATTTCCCACTGGCTTTATAGTTGTTTGGCCCCGAGGTCAAAGTCAGAGCAGAGGGAGAGCAGAGCGAACCACGCAGCCCAAGATCAGCTGCACTCATCCAATCTCATGGGAGCTGACACTTTATAAGATTATTTTATATGTTTTCAAGGTCTGCATACATAGAATGAAATAAAGGAAATCTGCATCATTTAAGGAATGTTTTAACATATAATTCATTCATTTCCTTGCAGAGATTTAGAAGGGAACACTGATACCACTCATGTCTGTGTGCTAAATGTAAAGCTTTAGCAAGCTTTGCTGGCTGAGCTGCTTTGCAAATACCCCCTTATTCTGTATTTGGATATAAATGCTCATGTGCTTTTATAGAGAATACATTTTTTGGTTTTATTTCATTTCGCGATTGTGAAAGTTCCACATAAGAATTCAGATTTTAACAAGGTGTTAAGATCATCTTGACCATGCACACAAAGAAGCCCATTCTTCAGCGACTAACGGCTAATAAGCAGATGCCCTCCTGCTCGTTCTCCTTTGCCTACTTGTCTGTTCGCTTTATTAAATTTACAAGCCCCCAGCACTGCCTTTATATGGGCCCTATGATGCTAATTGGCTAATCCCACACTCCTGCTCTACGAAGAACCTCCCGCAGGTAGTGTGCAGACCTTGACAAGGATCCTGCCTCTCCTACTTAACCCTTTGATAAAGTCAAAGCCCTCTCATCCACACAATAGCCTTATATTCCCCCAAAGAGTACACTGTCCAGCATATGCAGCAGAAAATGCATTTCATCTGATTACGGAGTGCTCAGCATGACTTGAGTATCACTCCTACATACATCTTTCATTCATATTTTGCCAGCACCAGTGTAAACATTTTTAGTGTAATACATTGCTATCAGATCTCAACTCATCCATTTGAAGGTGGATAAAACAGTGCATTAGGTCTTGATGTAATGGTGGAGTGGGCTGATGACACACTGAGAAAATCTGGGCTCTATCTGCAACATTACTGGCTGGAGAATAACTGACTCGACCATAGCAATCTCACCCAAACTGCCCACTTCCATCCAAACCCCTTCTTGCTGAGCACCTGTTGGTGTACCTCTCAACCATGACTGATAAGTGAAAATTAAAGCTCCCTCTGAGGGAGGGACAGATTTCTGATATCTCCTTTAAAGGCCATCTGTTTTAAAGGATAAAGAGCGAAAGCCAGCTCTGAAGTCGGGCGCCTGATTTTATTATAGACTGCTGGTTAGGACATTTAAACATACTTAATTAATGCTGTTTTAAATCTATCTGTCTGGGCCTATTGTGTATTCAAAATATAATTTTCTTTTTATCTCTGCTATTTGTTTAACCCATATATTCTGTCTGAAATAAAATGAATGCTTTCCTCGATAAAAGGCAAAATACAAACACGTGACTCAAACCCCATCCGCTTCTCTTATGACTATATTAAGATTATTTTTAGCTGAATATATTTTTCCCATGGGTTTACAAAAGCTATTAAAAGACCAGAAGCAAACACTTTTATACAGTAAGACACAATATTTGTGCTTGACTTTGCAAAGGCAAAATGCAGTGCTCTGACATCATGCACAAATATCTTTAAATCTATTTAAGTGCAGACAAAGTCGTTTTTCATCCTGTATCTGTTTCTTGTGTTTTTCCAAGTGTTCAAGTCATGTTGCATCTTTTCTGTGCTGCAACGTGAAGGCCGTCTGGGAATTACATTTACTATTATTCTAAATTCTCTCATCTGTTGCCTCAGGTTTCATTTTACATCTTCTTTACTCATATTTCGCCTCCCTGTTCCAAACACTGATCGCTCCAGGCTTTTTTTTTTCCCTGGTTAGCTCAGAATCTGATCTTCTGTTGAATGTCAGAGCGAGAAAAAAAAGAAATTCCTAATAAATGTTTTTAAAAAAAGTACTTTTGATTTGTGCTGTCAGGAAATATTCCGTGCACATCTGGTCTTTATTTAATGCCACACATCCACTGCATTTATCAGGTTTATATCTGTTTCATTCACCGCCACTTCGGTTCATCCGCTATCAGTGAAGAGATCAGGAGTTTAATGCGTGTAGAACTTGGCTATCATATCCTGTTGAGTCCCCCGGGCCTATTTGTTAGCTGTCAGTGACTATCTACCTTCATCCCTGCCCCATTGTGTTGCTACCTCATGCTGCCAGGAACTGGATCTGTCAAATGGCAGTCCCCGTAGGGTAATAGCAGGCTCTGCATTTTGTTAAATCGATCCTAGGAGTCGCATAAAGAAAGAAAGAGAGTAAAGGAGCAAGGATGAGAAAAAGAGCAATAATACCACACCAGGAAGCTAGTTAGAGGGTGATGCCGAGGCGCAAGCAGACAGGTTTGGGTTGACAGAGCATAAAGATTAAAAAAATAAGATGATGGATAGTGGAAATGAGACTGAAATATCAAGGGAGATCTCCTTGTGCAACAGATGGCTGGTGGGTGAAAGGAAGAAATGAAATGATGAGGTGGTGTGAAAAAAGAGAGATGGAAGGAGATGAATGGAAAAGACAGATGAAAAAATGAGTATGAATCTTGCATTTCTGAGCAGAGCAGCGGTTACGCCGACAGCAGCAGCCGGGCCATTAATATGGGATGTGTGATCTACCTTTGACCAACCTCTGACATCTTTTCAACCCACATGTACAGCCGCTCCTGTGTGTGTGTCTCTGTGTCTGTGCCAACCCAAGGCGGAAGAAACAAAGATTACAACTCAGTAGAGGAAGGAATTGACGGAGAAAGCCTCGAGGAAAAAAAAGAGAAACTCAGTAGAGCAGTGGCTGATGGAAGGAGGGATAACCAAAGACAGAGGGGGAGAACAGTGAGTGAAATCGTATGCATTTCTGCAGCAGGGCAGCCGGATGGCAGTCTGCACCGAGAGCCATACATTCTCATTAGGAGCCCTGCTGCCGCCCAAAACTTACATCAGCAGAACCACAAACAAAATGTTGGGGGGAGTCACATGTACAATGGCAGCCAGTTTGCTGGCAGTGGAAGTGCAAGCAAGTGGGCAAAAACAGGAATAAATCTAAAAATAACACGGTGTCAGCCATAATATATTTAAACTAAAACAGTGCATAACAGTCACCTCACCAGAATCTTGTCCAACCCTGTCCAGAGAAAAATCTCATGCCAGAAAAACAGAGGTAATGCCCTCAGCCAGTGACTAAACACTGCATGTGGCTGTGTTGTCCTTTGTTTTTCAGGCGTGGTTGAACATTGAAAATTACAAATTATATGACAGTCTAAGGACATGCCAAGCTTCCACTTGCATAGAAAAAATGATTTTCCATATCAAATGCTGTCCTCTATTCTTTAACCCATACACACACAAACAGGTGCACACCCATGTACAAAAACACACTGAGGGCCAAGTGCTCTTTTGTCTGACAGTGGGTATGTGGTTACTCGAGTGATGGAAGACAGACCGGCGACCTGACAAGGACAGACAGAGACATCTCTCTCTCTCCTTCCCTCTAGCCCCGAGGGCATTGATAAGAGCAGACATTTTAATTTGCTAGGTCAAAACAAATGCTTCAAGACTCTCCTGGCAGGCCCGGAGAAACCTAATGGGCTCTTGAGTACTGCACAGGCAGAGGCAACATAAATCTGCTGTAGTTTCTTATGGTCATCATTTTCTAATGGGTCCTGGGCCAAAAAAACTTTAATGAACTAAAACAGAGGATGTACCATATAATTACTGTGCCATATAATTACTGTAGCACTATGATATACTGATCCATATGTCATTTACAGGGGGCAGATAGATCACACTCAATGTTGAATAAAAATAAAAGGAACAGACATTTTGGGGATAAACCCTTCTTCATTTTTGAGCTGACCTGGGTTGAGATCGATACCACTCTCATGTCTGTCCATTAAACACATACTACAGCCAAGAGAGATTAGCTTAGCATAAAGACTGGAAGAAAGGGGAAACAGCTAGCCTTGGTTTTGTTTAATCCATGCAAACACTAAATTCTAAAATAGCTTATTTAAATGAGGAGGTACGATTGGAACTATTTCTTGTCTGGCAGCAGTGACTTCCTGGAGTCTTGTCACCACAAAGGTTTCCATTTTCATCCCTTTTTACTACCAGTCACTTTCAGACTATACTACTCCACCCCATTTCAAACATCTAATGAAATCCGATCAAACTGTGATGATAAAACTCCACCTACAATGTCATCTAAAAGCTCTCTTTCATGTTATCCTTTTTTTAAATACTATGAATCACACTTAGCTCAGCTGAATATATCTACACCCCCCCCCCACCCCCCGGTGCATCTGAGTAACCATTGTCCACCTGTTCCAAATGAGCAATGTTTCATGTGTAGGAGACTCAGCTGAGATGCTCACCACATATGCCCTTGTAATGATCTTTCAAAAGGTACCATTCTATTTTAACACACGCGTCTGAGTCTCATGACAGTGTGTCGACCAAAAAGTCTCTATTACAACATTGTTTGACATTTGGTAGTCTCTGTGTGACTATTAATGTAGGACTTGGGGGTGTTATTCGATGAAAAATAAATTAAACAGTTACTTTGAATTCTCCAAAGTCACACAGTAACACAGACTAAGTGACTGAGACAGCGGTAGACCAGCAGCTCTCATAGTCAGCAAGGTAAAATTACTCTTTGAAGAACTAGATAGTGGTGTGCTCGAGGACCGTCTTTATCATATGATACGCAAGAAGGGGCTCTTGAAGAAAAGGGTCAGCACATGGGAAGACAAAATGAACTTCAGGCACTCATGTATTTGAATAAAGTTAAAAAGCCTTTATTTCAAAACATGGGTGCTTGCAGTAAAACACGGACCAGTTTCGACCCTAAGGTCTTCGTCAGGGTGCAGAAGGGTGGACAGGAGTCAAGTAAACACAGTTTATAAGCTTGGTAGGGGGTGTCGCCCAATCTTGATTAATAAGTGAGCACATAATAAGTGTTAAGCAATCAGTGTTTGCTTGACTTCTGTCCACCCTTTTGCACCCTGACAAAGACCTTAGGGTGGAAACCGGTCAGCGTTTTAATGTAAGCATTCAAATGCATCTGTTCCTGCGCCACTCCGCATGAGTGCCTGAAGTTTATTTTTTCTTCCGAGGTAAATTTTTGTTTTTGTCGATGGAGACTGGCTTTGAGGGGAGCAGAGATAAGTTTCACTTTCAGTTTTAGATACTGACATTTTGGCGAAATGCACATGTTTGTGAAGTACTGAGCATATGACTGGATAAATAAGACTTGATCTCCACTAGGCTAGTGACAAACTGTCAAAAAGGGCTTTAGTTTTTGAGATACCCCTACCGGAGGTAGAACAAAACCTAACAATGTTTTTCCTCATCTCTAAGGTCTCCCATATATGAAATGGATTCTTAGGTTTAAATATTTTACTGCAAACATTGTTAAATTGATACATATTGTTATACACCCCAAACCTAAAAAAAGAACCAAAATATAGCCTGGCTGTATAGGAGTTAAGACATATAAACTCATGTAGATTAAGAACACAAGCTCTCACAGCTTTGAAACTTCACATAATTGTGGTCAGGAAGTTGCTTCACCTACTAGAAAAACCTGGATGTGAATATCTTGATGTGTGTAACATACAGAGACCCATGAACACTTGCCTAAAATAAGCAGAAATGCAATAAAAGAATATCTATGCAGAATGTTCTCATTTACTTTGTAGTTGCTTGGCCAGGGATTGTCATAGAAACACATATGATGGCTTGTTGGAAAGGTGGGGCTGTGCTGGATCCAGCAGTACCAAATATGTGAATATAACATGCATAGTCAGTGTGTTATATCACTAAATGTATGAAGTGTCTAACTAAGTAAGTCACTTGAGGTTAGTGCTGCCTATATGTATGATGCATTTCATAAATAGTAGGTTCATATGACACCTTTTACTATATAGTTCCTATGGAAACAAAGATTGAAATTGAAAGGAGACAAGAAGGCGACAAGGAGACAGGATTGTAGTTTGGCTTTGATGATGCTTTTAATAAAACTATAAATAAAACACTCTGAGGAGGAATGACCCCTCTCCTCACACTAAACTCTAGCTCTTTGGCTGGTGTTTTTCATGGGCTGTGTAGTCATCACTGTCACTCATCCGCATTATCTTCAGTGACAAAGTGGGTCATATTTGGGCAGTCTGGGAAAGAGCAAGAACAAAACTCAGTGCATGTCAAGCCCACTGAAAGACACTGGCATTTGCTTGTGTCATTG